>NC_031770.1:80837991-80974233 GCF_001522545.3 Parus major | reverse complement strand
GCGATATCCCCGCCGTCCCCAGCCCGTCCTGGCGGTACCTGTCCAGCCCCTGGGCCCGCCCGGAGGACGCGCCGGCGGTTGCCGCGTTACGCTTAAAGGGGCCGCGCGGCGGCCATTGACAGCGGCTGCCCGGCAACGGGCGGCGGGCCGGGGGCGGGCTCCCTTCGTCAGCCATTGGTTGTCCGCCCTGCCAGCTCGGCGACACCTGCTCTTCCCATTGGCGAGGGTCTGAGCCCCGGTTGCTGATTGGCTGAGGAGCCGCTAGCGGGGGATGTGGAGGGGCTGAGCCCTGCTGCGCTGCCTCTCCGCGCCACGGTGCCCCGGCGGCGCCTGCAGGGGGCGCTGCGGGCCGGGCCCGGGTCAGCTCCGCCGAGCTCCTGCTGCCTGAGGGCAGCCGCGGCGGCCTCCGCGGGGCTGTGCCCCGGCAGCGGCAGGCTTCAAACCCTGCTCTGCCTTCCCTCACCATCTTGGTTCTGTTGGGCGCGTGTGACATCGAAGGAAAGCAGCCCATGGAAAAGCACCGGGGGTGCTGGTTGACAGCTGGGCAGACATGAGCCAGGATGTGCCCAGGTGGCCAAGGCGGCCAACGACTTCCTGGCTTGTATCAGCAATGGTGTGGCCAGCAGGACCAGGGCAGGGATTGTGCCCCTGTACTCAGCACTGGTGAGGTCACACCTCGGGTGCTGTGTCCAGCTCTGGGCTCCTCACTGCAGGAAGGACACTGAGGGGCTGGAGCGAGTCCAGAGAAGGGCAGCAGAGCTGGAGAAGGGTCTGGAGCACAAGTCCTGTGAGGAGCGGCTGAGGGAGCTGAAAGGTGTTTAGCCTGGAGAAGAGGTGTCTCAGGGGAGGCTTTTTGGCTTTCTACAGCTCCCTGAAAGGAGGCTGTAGCCAGGTGGGGGTCAGCCTTTCTTTCCAGGCAGCTACTGGTAGGACAAGAGGACATAGCTTCCTTCAAGCTGCTCCAGGGGAGGCTTAGGTTGGACATTAGGAGGGATTTTTTTCACAGAAAGGGATATTAGACTTTGGAATGGACTGCCCAGGGAGGTGGTAGAGTTCCTGGGTATTTAAGAAAGGACTGGATGTGGGACTTAGTGTCGTGGTCTAATTGACATGGTGGTGTTCACTCATAGGTTGGACTTGATGAACTCAGAGGTCTTTTCCAACATAATTATTTCTGTGATTCTGTTCAGAGAGCTGCCAGGGACTACAAGGGTAGGAGAGCAGCCTGCCACAGTGCTGGGACCCATTGTGTCCCCTCACAACCTGTCCAGGCAGTGGGACCAAGGCTCCCTTTGGGGAGCCTTGGGCACGTTGTGGCATTGCCAGTTTAAATACAAGGCTTTGGGTCAGGTGATGGGTCAGGGATGAGAGTAAAAGGGAGAATAAGAATGCAGTGTGCTGAAAAAAGGATGAAAGTATTGCCTAAAGCTAGCAAAAAGGCTTGAATTCAAAGGCAGGCCCAATGTAATGAGGCTGTTGTGGTTTATTCCACAAAGAAGTAAGAGGGTTTCTAAACCTTGGCTTTTATTACTCCAAGTTACTGCTATTCTTTTTTCCCTAATGCTAATGTTTATTAACAAATGTAGTTAAGCAAATTTCTTTCTGGAGAGAGGAAGGGGAAAGGCAACAGGAGATCTTGCTTGCTTCACTTGCTGGAGTACGTTATGATAGCACAGTGATCAAAGTGACACAAGAATTTGGGTGGTGTAGGATAAAGTAGAACTTTTCAGATGAAGATTATAACCTGCCTGTATGGGAAAGCATAAATGGGACATTCTTGGAAGGGAGACATATTTGCCCTTGGCAGAACTGTGTCTCCACAATTCTGGATGTTCAGAATGAATGCTCAGTGACCATTAAATGAAAATAATAAAAGTGGAAGAAACAGGACAAAGTTTTGGGCTTGTTTACCAAAAGTGATATTTTTGGGTGCAGCCTGTCACTTCACAATAAAAATAAGGAAATATTTGAGGAAAATACAGTTTTAATGCACTTGAAAGTAAGATATTAACACCCCCACCCCTGATTATAAATTTTAGGAGGAAAAAGAAAAAAGCCAAACATGATTATGAAAGACTTGAGAGATTCTCAAAAATTATGTGTTTTGTGCACAAAAACTCTGAATATATTTAATTAAATTAGTGGAAAATGTAATTTAGTGGGTAGGCTAGAATGCAATCAGAAACTTGTCAGCATAAACTCCTGTAAAAGGAGAGAAGATGTGTTCTGGTATTTCAGAAACACAGAAGTAGCTGTGCAGCACAAAACTGATATGGAGTCTCCCAAGCTGAATCGAGCTTTTCATTTTTGATCCTAATACCCAAGAAAACATGCATGAAGCGTGCAAAAATCCCCAACAACCAGTCTGTGAATTTCCTAATTTTGATTGTCTCCCTAATTGCACTTAATATTTTCGCCGTACTTGCATTGCTATTATGAAATTGGTTTCAATAAACAATAAAAACTCATGTGGATCTTTCTAAATTCATCCTCTGTGGCTTTGTGTGGCTCACCCTTGTGCTAAACAGTGAAAGCATATAATTCATCACAGCAACGCTGGCAGAGAATCATTGATGTCCTTCAAAAAGATCCAGGGAATGACAAAGACGGAATAATTTTATTGCTTGCAAGTGGAGGAAATGTATTGCTTGTATCTGGCAGCAAGCCAGGCCAGAATCTGAGATGCAGTTGCTGCTGTAAATAGGATGAAAGGAATTCATAATCCATCTCCATGCCCACCGTAGCTAGGAAAATTGTAAGCAGAAAAAGCAATTAAACAAACAAACAAACATGAGAAAGCATTAAAATACGTGGGAGAGACCTTTTTTTTGTGTTGATAATTTTTAGACTAATTGCCATGGCTAACCATTTGAGGCCTGGTTAGTGACTAAGTAATCATTACTTGCTGAATTACTGAGTATGGGTAACATAGGTATTGAATTTAGGCAGTGTGTATGTGTAATCCAGGTATTGAATACAAGTATTGAGTCATAATGGAAACAGGCCTCTTGTTCACAACAAATGACATCTGATTTCTCCATCAAATGCTCCATGCAGAATAATGCAAACAGACTTGAATCATCTGCTGAGCTGGAATAAATTCAGATATTGTGAAATTTTGGCATAAGGATTAATTGATAGAAATGTGTTAGTATAAACTACAAATAATATATTTTAGATATTGTCCTAACAACCAAACAGTTGATACACAGCAGATAATTGATGGTGCTGTATTTCACGTTCCCTTGGACAGGACAAATAGATGAATCACCTGAGAATGAAATAAAGTTTTGCAGTTTTCTTCAGTCTCTGTAAAGCAAGTCTGATGTCTTAACTGCTTGCTTGGTCGGTAAAGTCGTTTAAACAGAGTATTTAATTTGAGAGCTAGAGGGAGAAGTAGAAGGCTCAGAAGGAACAGCCCTAGCCTTGGAGCTTAACTGAGGGGAGGGATGCTCTAGAGAGGGGGTTGGAAACCTTCAAATACTAAATCAGGTCATAATGTCACAGTTTTCTACTTGCAGAGGTTCCAAAAGGGATAAAGCCACCAGGCTTATTCAGATGAGTGAAACCTGTGCTCATTTAATTGTTGTACATAAATATTGATGGGAAATCCCTGACGCCTAGAAAAAATGCTATTGATTTCCACTGCACTATAGAAATAGCTGAGGCAAACAGGGCGGGAACTGTTACAATAACTACACCTAATGTGATTGTTGGAAGAATCCCTGAACTGACAGAACAAAGATGACATTCAGATATGAAAAGGGAGTATCTTTCTAGTATTGCTTTCAATACCAAAAGTTATATAAGAAGTGGGGACTTAGAGAACACATGGTCATACAAATAAAGGAGCCAAAGTGATGTGCTGCTTGCTTTAACCAGAGTACATGATGTGAAAATTCACTGTGAGAAAATCTGAAGATTTACACATTCAGTTTCTGCAAAAGATCAAAGGCTGGTTAAAACTATCAGACAAGATATGAAGTACCAAAGAAGACCCCTTTTGGCTCCTTCAGCCTCTGCATTTTCTGGTGTTTTCCCTCAGAATAGGCCATGTGATACTGCCTTGTACATGCATAAACCTTTATATACATCTCCCTGCATATATACCAAAGGTAGTACCTTGCATACACACTTGCAAAAACATCTCTGTTTGGAATTGAGGGGTTTGTACTATGGAGGTTTTGGTTCAAAGCAGGTCTGGGTTGCCAGGTGTGCTTGTTCAGTGTCCAGTAGCAAGGGAGATATCTAGGAATAGAATCATAGAATCATTTAGTTTGGAAAATACCTTTAAGATTGCTAAGTCCCCCCATAATTTATTCCCTCTGTCCACTGCTATAAAGGTGGCCTATGAGATGACTAAGGTTTCTGTATTAGAGCATGAACATGGACGTAACTAGGGTCCAGCTGAAGGTTTTTTTCTTAATAAGTGTTGGCATATTGTCCTGAATACAGCATGTGTTGTGTGTGAGCACACACTTCCCTTTGCTCTCAGCTCTCTGCAATCATATAATCAAAATATTTCAAATTGTAATGCAAATAAATGTCAGTCTGTTTTGACATCATAAATATTCATGGTCTCCTTGTACTTTTTAATGCATGTGTCAAAATAAGCTGTGGTTTTGTTGGAGGCCAGCTGTTTTTCTTACTGCATGCTCACCTACCTTGAGAAATCAAAAGCCCAAGATCACTTTCAGAGCTTACCTCCCATGTCCTGGGCTCTGAAGTGACCCAAGACCTCTCCACTGTTTCTTTTCACAAGTGCTCCTGAGTCATCGGCTGAGAAGCCGCAGCTCACCTTTGACAACTTAGCGTTATAACTCTTTGAAAGAATGTCTTTTGGTGTCACTTCTCATACTAAGACTTCTTTCAACCTCCTCAAGAGGATTTTCTTGAGCATTCTCTGACCGTGGTGGTATTGGAGCTGTTTTGGCGCTCCTGACACCCCTTTTGTGTCTCTGACAGGCACCGGAGAAAGGGCTTCCGTGAACTCAGCTGAATTTGAGGATGTATAAAAGAAGCACACTGGGCATTGTTCATGGGGATTTGTTTTTAACAGTACAAATTTCCAAGGCTGTGAAATATGAAATATTAAAGGGCAGATATAGTGCAGTGAAAGAAACATTTATGTATACTTCACAGCACTAGGTGATTTCAGAGGTTTTACAAATTTATCAGAATTCTTTGTGTTAGTATACCTGCTTGGATTTTGAGCTCACAGCTGCCTTGTGGAGAAACACTAAGTGAATAACATAAAGTGATTGCTGGTGAATCACAGGAATGCAATTTACAATGTGATGAGTTAACACTTCTACATAATAAAATAAGGTACTCCTTTACTATAATGTGAAGCTTTAACTGCTCATATTGTGAATGTAGGTGTGTTTTAGCAGGGACACAAATTAAAACAAGGTAATTATTGCCAGTGGTCTAGCAACAAGTGTTTTAGAAGCTATTTAAATGACAAAAAAGCCCAGTAAACCCTGGGAAGGTGGAGAAGATGCTGAGCAAAGAAGTATTGAATGTCAGATTAGGAAAAAAAAAAATTATTTGAAGGAGACATTTCAGCTAAGGACATCTTTCTCTGGAAGACATGTGCTACTGGGAGGAAAATTTCACACATATTATTCAGAATCTGGCAGTTTTATGTTAAATGCTGCATTTGTTCTTGGAGGGTTTTTTTTCCAGAAAAGCACTATTTGAAGGACAAACATTATATCTGTGGACTTGTTTCTGTTGTTTTTTCATAATCTGTAATTTCATATTAACAATATGTAAATTAGCCTTTGACAAAAAAAAAAAAGAAAAAAAAAGCAGTGATCAAATAATTTTGAAAAATTCTTGAATCATAAGCAATGTTTATTGCTTTTGAATATCCATCTCTTTTGGCTTTAAAATTTATTCTTATTGCTAGGATAGAAAATTAATTTTCTTCTGTCTCTGTACAGTTTTGTGATATACATTATGTTGTAGAGGAATGAGGTCAAATGCATCCTTGATACCAGCAAAAAGAATGTATCTTATATCAAAATAAATTTGGCTCAGTGTTCAATGTGAACTGTTTTGAAAACAGTTTTATTGCTTCAGTTACACAGAAAAATTATTCCCTTTAAAAGAAATCTTTATTTAGAAGATAGACACATCTTGATTGGTATTGTTAAACCCAAAAAGAGGTCTGAACAACTCACACCACTTCTAGACAACTAATCATGTCATCAAATTCTCTTTGTTTTTATTTTTTTTTAATGAAAAATGGAATGCTTTCCCATGTGGAAGAAGTGCCAGCATGTCAGCCCACAGTCTTGTGTATCACAGACTTTGGGCAAGTAGGAGGCAGGGATTTAAACCCATTCATAGAAGAGAGTTGGAACTTGGGTCCTTGGATTTTTGGATGTGCCCTAAGTCAAACTTCTTTGTGTAGGCAGACTGAAATTATCCATGAGATATGCATCCAGAGCTGCCCATCGCTGTGAAGGTTCAGATGCCTCTGACCCGAACATGTTCCTTGGACACTTTGGGCACCACTGTGAAGGACAGCAGCTTGGTGACAGCAGTTTTGACTTCATATCCTTGATTTGTTAAAATCCTATGAAGTGTGCATTTGAGCTTTTGCAGCTTGTAGTGCATAAACTCCTGCAATATATTAATCAGTTTACTGGAATTCTCCTTATTAGTATTAAATAACACTAGCTTCAGTCATCCTTGTGGGTCCCTTCCAGCTCAGGATGTTCTATGATTCTATGAACATCCTTTTTGTCATCTCAGGATTTGAAGTAGTTTAACTCCCCCGCTACTCCTCCTTCCCAAATGCTAGAATATTATACTATTCATGTTGTGCCTCTATACTGTTCCATACTGTGCTTCAAGGATGCTTAGATTGATGAAGACTTCTTTCTGGATGTTTTTCCCCTTCTGTTTTATAATCAAAACTGTCGATCCTCTTCTAAAACCTAGTAAGTAACTGTGTAGCTGTCAGAAAAGCAAGGACAGTGACTGAACTAACCTGGACTGCAGGGGAGGGATGTTTCATATAGTCAAAGAAAAATCCTGGGTCTGCTCAGACAGATTGAAGGACCGCACATGGGATGTTTATAAAAGCTAATGCTGGCTTTGAGGGTCGAGTCCTCTGACAACTCATACCATCAGTGAAAAAGGAGATATGTCCATCCAAACAAAGTGAATGAAATAGGCTTTACTCTCACTTGCCTTAGCTTTTTCTGGTCACCATGTGGTTAAAGTAATAAAAAAACGATAAGAAGTATTGATCGTTGGAGATTTAGTCCTGTTCATTCCCTGGATACTGCCAGGAGATAACAGTTTGGAGAGAAAAGTGGCATCATATCTCTCTGTTTCACAAGTGAAACCTGTCAGCTGAAATAAGGTGGGTGGTTTTGGTGTCCACACTTGGAAAAAGGTATTGAAAAACTAAAAGCTTTGCATACTCATTTCAAGAATCACCAGGGTCCCATAAAACTCAGTGTTACAGGGAGAGACACCCAAGAGAAGATTCAATACCAATACAGGTTGAGAGATTGTTTCATGGTGAGGTCTATTGTTCCTCTTGGTAGAGGACTTTTAGTCCAGAGGTAAAAAGGTGTAATGAACTTTAATGGTGAGAAGCTGGTACTAGTTCCAAGCAAGAAAATGCACATTTTTTAGTAGTGGAAGGAAGTGCTTCTACCCAGATGAATTGGAATGGGAGAGATGTGGGAGTTTTAAGTTATTTTATATTTAATTAAGTTTTAAGGCCTCAGCTGCCTGCTGAAGAGCCCACAGAAAGAGGTGAGTAGCTGTATATCAGGTATTCTGGGGTAAATCTGTTTTTTTGAATCAAACTCATCTTCACTCGTGGCAGTAGCTATCCTTTCAGGGAATTAGGAAGTTTATAATGATAAATTACCCTTACAATGTTTGGCAGAGCTGGGGAGTTGTATCCTCAATGCCATGAAAGTACGACCTGTAAGACCTGATTGACACTGACTACCTGTCACTTGGTGAAATAATTATGACTAAAGCAGGCTGGAGGGGTTCTCAAAGGCCCGATGTTGATGTTGAAATTAGCTAATCTCATGGTTTTAACTGGATCCCAGCTCCAAGGTCACTTTCAATCTGGAACAGCATCAACATTGACAAGGAAAGCTGGGTACCCATGCCAGGGAGATAATTAGGTGCAGATTGGTTGAACATGCAGGTGAGGTTGTGCTGGATGTGTGATGTATGCACATTAACACAAGTCAGCAGTGCACTCTTGCAACCAATGCCACCTGGGGCTGCGAAGGGGAGTGCTGTCAGCTGTGGAGGGATCTTTCCTTCTGTTCAGCTCTGGTGGCACACTTTGGGAATGCTGGGACCAGTTCAGGACACCAGTTCAGTAGAAGAAAGACATGGATATGCTGGAGTGGGTCTGGTGAAGGACCATGAAGAGATTGAGGCATCTGGTGTATGAGAGGCTGTAAATACCTGATGAAGGGAATAAAGGCAAAGAAATCAGGTGCTTCTCAGTGATGCCCAAAGGCAGATGCCCAGTACAAGAAGCAGTGGACACACTTTGAAATACAGACACTTTCGTTTAAACATAAGAAAAGACTTGTAATTGCGCAGGCAATCAAAGACAAGAAGTTTGCCCAGGGAGGTTGAGGAATCTCCATCCTTGGAGATGCTTTAAAATGTGATTGAACATGGTCCTGAACAACCTACTCTAGCTGACCTACCTGAGCAGGTAGGTGTTGTCTCAGACAATATCGAGAGGTCCCTGTAATTCTCTGATTCTGCAATTCCAGAATACATATTATGGACAAGGAATGCTAGAGCTGATGACACTGGTCCTACTTAGACACTGTGTCATTTAAATTCTCATGTGTGCATATGTCATGGATGTAGGTTTTGATTAGGACTTTTAGTGTGGCATCATCAGTCAACTGCTGTTGATTAACCCCTTTACTTCTTATGAACTTCTTTTTGCATGCCCTAGTGCATTTTAGGACTCAGTTCTAGATCTAGCTATTTGGTTCTGGTTTTGAAGTGCAAGAGCTTGCATTTGTGATGACATTTGAATTAACAAAACTGGACAATTTTTTAATCTCAACAATTGATCAGTGAGTCTGTATAATGGAATGGTTACCTTTATTGTTTTTCACATTAGCAGCAATTTATGTGTCATAGTGCAAATTTTATGTACAGAGATGCAGTTCTTATCAAGGGCATTGATAAATGTATTGAAAAAATTCATACCCAAAAGATTCTTCCATAAATTTGAAAAATATACAATCCCTTGAAATGAAAACACTTCAGCTATAGTGTATTTTAATGACTTAGTTGTTAACCAGTTTTAAAAATTAATATGTAATATGCTACATTGATTTTGTTTATAGTTGTTTTGTAATGCAAGATTGTGTCAAATAATTTGGCAAAGACACTATTTCAGCCACAATCTTCATTATCAGTCTAATGCTTAATCTCATTAAAACAGTATCAAATTTGTTTGACAGTCTGGGTTCTTGGGAAATTGTGTCGACTGACGTTAATAAACCCATAATCCGTTAATTCCTTCATTAGTATCCAATATCAGCATTTCTATTCGTTTGCTTGACGACACTTGCTAGCTAAAGCTGCCTGTAGGTACCCAAGCGATTATATTTATTGCCTGAAAAATCTGGTTCAACTTTTTCTATACAAGGTCTGAAATTCAAATTACCGCGGTGCCATTGCCAAGGGCCCAGTCAGCAGAAGCACAGGATTGCCGAGCAGGACATTTTGTTTTCGTTTTTTTAACCTTTCTCCACGTCCTTAAAGGCGGAAGGTTTTTGTGGCTCGCCCCGGAGCTGCGGGTGCCCGGTCCCGGCGGGGCGGCGGGCGCAATAGCGCGGCCATGCTCTAGATGGGGCTTCAGCACCGGCGGAGGCAGAGAATAAAACCGGCCCTGAAAGGAGATGGAGGGGTTGGAAATCGCGTCGTCCCGCCTTTAAATACGTCCTTCTTCCTTTCATCCAATTGCCTTTTTTTCGCAAAGGCTCGCTAGTAACTAGAGGCATCCCTCAAGGGTGGAAGCTGGAGCCAGTGTTGCTTAATTTCTTTATTATTGAGCTGGTCAAGGGATGGAGTTTGTTGGGGCTTTGGGTACATATTCCCATTCCTGAGGTTTGGCTCTTGGGCTGGGGGCTCGTTCCGTGCCTGTGCAGACAAGAGTGGCCTCTGGGGACCGGGGGAGCTCTCCAAAGTGCTGTGGAGGGGATGCAGCCGGGCCAACCCTTGCCATCGGCAGCTGCTTTCAGCTGCGTGTCTTGTGCCAAGGGCACTGCCCTGCAGACGGGACCTCAGCTCGGGCACAGCAGCACCGTGGCTGTGGAGCAGCCTGGTGACCGCGGGGTCTGGGCTGACCCCATCGCCGTCCCAGCCCGGCCCTGCTGGCTCTGCAGGCGCTGGCCTCAGCCAGTGGGACTCTGCAGTCCCCACTGTCACTCTTGGGGACAGATTAACCCCATGAGGCAAGTATGGGCCAGGATGCAGTTCTCCAGAAAATGCCCTGGGATCCTAGTGATGAACATGACTCAGCAATGTGTCTTGGGATCTCCAGTACAAGAAAAAACATTTAAAACCTGGATTGAATCCTGTAAAGGACCACCAAGCCAGTGAGGAGCAGGAACACAGGATATTCAAGGCGAAGCTGAGGCTGCTTGGTTTGCTCAGCCTGCAGAAGAGATTCTTCAGGGAGAAGTTAGTGCTGTCTGCTGGGGGGGTGTGGGAAAGATTGATCCACTGTCTTCCCAAAGTGCCCAGTGGAAGGATGAGAAGCAGCTGAATGCACATTTGCAACACGGGGAATTCTGACCAGATGGTAGGAAAAATTTGTTCACCGTGAGAGTGGTCGAACACTGAAGAAGGATGCCCAGAAATGTTTTGGAGTCTTCAGCTTTGGCAATATTAAGACCTTAACTGGATGCAGCCGCAAGCAACCCAATGTAGTTGCCTCTTTGAGCAGCTTGTCTGACTGATGGCCTCCAGAAGTCCCTTCAAACTACCTTAGTTTGTAATGCAGTGATTCTGAAATTGTGTTGATGTTTCCAAGCCAGGAGTGTGCCCTGGCCTGTGCTGCTTCCCAAAGCATGCACAGGGATCATTGTGGAGAGTGCTAGCTGAACCATGAATGCCATGGCACTGGCTGTGGTCACATTTTCACGGGAACAAGACAGAGTTACAGTTCTGTAACAGTCTGACTAAATAAACACAGTTTCCTAAAATATAAATTCAGAAAATAAAAACACCTCTTTATTTTCATGCAAGTGCTGTTCATTCTGTTCATCTGATTTATGACAGTAGTTACAAATGTGAAATCCTGATCCTTCTCAGGCTGTGTTTGTGACAGGTATCATCAGTGGCTTGTACACACCAGTTCAACTAAATACAGATATCTTTTCATTAGCAGAGATAATTCCTTTGTACTTTTATAGATTGAAACCTCTTCTCGAAATGGAAATTTCCAAACTGAACTGAAGAGTTCTTAACATTTAACTGATTTCTTGTAATAATACATTTAGCTAATTACTAATTCCTTACTCCTGTTCAGAATCCATTCATATCAAGATTTATGAGACATGATGACTTTAAGGATTGCTTAGTTTTTCATATACCAAAGACAGTATTTCCTTTATAAATATTTTAAAGCGGGTTTTCTGGAGAAACTGAGGAAACTGAGAATCTTTCCTTCACCTTCCAAATTCACAGTGTTGTTTCTGGGGGGAGGATGTAAGCCAAGGGAAGTGAAAATGCCCTGCCATCAGCCTTTCTCTGTTTAATCTATTAGCCACTCAGCAGTATAATGTATTATCTGTCACACAGCGATAAGCAGCTTAGCTCTCTGCGATCATATTAAATATGTTCGGTTTAGCCTAATTCTGCAGCGCTCCATGAGGAGACACCCTGATGTCCACCTGGAGTGGAGCCCTTCTGAAACCAGTTCAGCTCTGCATAGGGATGGGACCTTCCTCCATGGCTCATGGCCTTGAAAGAGAATAATCTGACTGTATTCCTTCTTTTCTAAAACCTTTTGTTCAGTTCCTGTTCATGCACTTTGAGGAATGAAATATTCAAGTGAGCCCATGCCCTAGAAAACAAAAATAACCCTATCGCAGATCATCCAGAAGTTTATAGGTTAGAACTGCTTTTTCTCATTTAACAAGCTCTGCTGAAAAATATGTTTTAAAAAGAACTCCTACCCTGCATTTCGCATACTTTAAAAGTTTATCTATTTAATATTTTGTTAATAGTTAATTGGAAGTTTGACATCACATCTACTACCTAAATTGTCTTTAATAACTCATAAAATTTGTGTCACCTTCAAAAAAACCTTGAAGCCTGCTGAAAGTCCTGACACTAATACATAGGTAAGGTAGCAGTCTTTTCCTTTTTTTGCCACCTCTCTGAGGGTGATGGGATAAACACTGTGTAATGACAGATCCTCTCAGCTCCTTCTCCACAGTGACTCCAAGTGCTCCTGGCACGGATGCATGGACTCCTTGGCTGTTCAGGGAGCTCCATCTGCAGCTCAGTGATCACAAGCTGGATTTTAACCAATGGATATAAATAGATTCGATGGAGATGATGAATGTGATAGTCATCCCTAGACAGTCACTGCCAAGAAAACTGCAGTATTATTAAAAAATAAAAATAAAATAAAAAAAGTTAGGATTTTTTGGGGGGGCAGAATGGGGACAGAATGCTGAGCTGGAAAGCAGCAGTTAAGGCAGATGTAGAACTTAAAAATAGTAAAAACTGATAGTAATGTTGACTAAATATAATAAATAATAAATAAAGCCCTAGCTAAAATGCAGGTCTACCAATATTGGTGGGTGACCCTGAAGTAAGAATTGGTGAATACTGCTTGCGGTAGGAAAAGTAGAATGAGCACAAGTTTCTGCTTTTTTATCTTGACATTTATGTTCATTCTTTGCATATTTTAAAACACAATCAGAGCCCTCCGTTCATCAAAGAAAGAAACTTAAAGAAAAGGCTGCTGCTCAGGCTTCTCCTTATAAATTCTAAAATTGCTGTTTTAAGGGTATTGCATGTACTCCCTTTGGTGGAAAATTACATTTGACATTGGAGTTAAAGGTCATATGACTGCACACAAGATGGGTGCCAGTGCTGAGAAAACTGAATAGAGTGGTACAATTTCCACAGGATTTAAAATTAACCTCATTGGATGATTGGCTTACATTTCTAATCCGATATATCAGGCTAAATATAGACTTTGAAGACAATTTCTTTCCATGCAAATAATCACTGCAGGCTAAAAATGAGTAAAAAATTAAATGAAGAGAGAAAAATACTAAATTAAATAACAGACTGCCATTTTGGTAGAATATTGACCTGAAACTGCACATACAAAAGGTGCATGCAAGGAAGAGAAGGAAAAAGGAGAAAAAAATAAAGAGCAAAATTATTATGTTTGGATATATATTTATAAAGGAAAATCTTCTGATACTGTCAGCAATTTTTGTCAAAGATCTACCTTCAGAGGCAGCACTGTTGACTTTCAAACATTTCATGTTTTATTACTGAAATTTAATCATTAACTATGAATGGTGTCCCTGAATGATCTGCAGGAGCTATGAATCATTCATTATTACTAAAACAAACTTTTTTTTTCTTTCCAAAAAAATAGCAAAAGGACAGCAAAACCTTTAGAAAAGAGCTAA
Organism: Parus major; assembly: GCF_001522545.3. Classification (NCBI taxonomy): domain Eukaryota; kingdom Metazoa; phylum Chordata; class Aves; order Passeriformes; family Paridae; genus Parus; species Parus major. Next base: position 80,960,539 of record NC_031770.1, on the reverse strand, counting down.
TATTTTAGGAAATGCTACAAATCAGTACTGCAAAGAACTCCAAGGTCACAGAAGGAAACAGAGAGTGAGGAGCTGAGATTAAGACTGTATGTAGGGTTGCTTTTTTGTTGTTGTTTTTCCTCCTCTAGTCTCCTGAATTCCTGAAGAATATAAATATAATAAAATATATCATGTAGGCAGATGTAACTTGAATTTAGTAAGTCCATACTAATATTCTGTAGATAAGAGAGATGCTTCTGTGCAAGAACCAGCTCTATGGCACTAAACCCATCTGGAAACAGTCTTTCATTTCCCATATTAAAACAAGGCATGAATTTCCATGTGACAGACAAAAAAATATTTGGTTCACTGACAAAGGTTCATATCTCTGTTGGAATTCAGCAAGTTCCAGACATAGGAGAAATAATATATCCCAGTTTACTTGGTTTTGTTTGTTAGTGTAACTTGTACCAAGAAATATAAATAGCCCTTAGTTCCTGGGGAATGGCACTGTTTTTCATCAGTCTCATGAGAAATTTGCTCTGAATACTTAAAGGTTTTATTCTTAATACATGAATTCCAGCCTGTGAGGGAAACTATCTTCAGCCATGATCTTCATCATATCCTAGTCCCATAAAAACCATTCTCATTGGCTCAACATCTGTGTTGAACCAGATGCAATTCCAGACCAAGAGGTGATGCAGCCCAGCCTTGGAAGTGGCAGCGACATGGAGACAGCATGAAGATACCATAGATAAAGCTGAATCTGAGCAAGATGGAAATATCTGTAGGTAAGAAGACCATGTTTAACATTTATTTACTGCTTGTCATGCTTAATGGCTACATTGCAGAAAGTGACAAAACTGAAAGATCCAAAAAGAAATATTGCAAGAGAGAGTGTCTCTCAGAAGTTGCTTTCAAGAAGATGTGCAAGATGCATGTGATTCTCTGATTTTCTGCCTGCTGCAGCTAGTTTGGCTGTTAAAATCAGAACCAAGCCAGATTTCTCTAGGTCCATGTCTCACCACTGGGTCATTCAATAGAAGGTTTGTAAGGCTCTTGCCTTTAGTCATATTCTAAAAAGAAGTCTGCTCGTGCTTTCTCAATGATTCACCGTTGTCTCCCAGCCTGAATCTGCAACCCATCTTGTGGAGTATCTGTCTTTCCTACAGATAGTCCCATTTATTTCACTGAATGCTACTTCTCTGAGTGGGGTCTACTCAATGGGACTAAGAACCACAGCTACAGGCTTCAATGATTCAATGGGGATTTGAAGTGAAAGATTTGAACTGGCTCTGTGGGTATATGAAACAATATTTTTCCCTTCTGTCAAGTCTCCCATAAGGTCTTTGCTGAACCCTTGCTAGTCTTTGAACTGCTGATGATGTGAGGAGGAACCTCTCACACTGTCCTCCAGTGCAGCCTATTATGTAGTCCAAAAACTCTGAGAATGGGTCTGTTGTAAGTCCTGTTACCTAGATTCCTTTGAAAAATATTGCATCCAATTATAACACTATTGCGTTGAGTTTAATATTCCTTGGACTTTCCTAAACTTTAGTTATCATGATTAAAAGTTAGTATTGAGTCAATGTTATCTCCTGTTGTTTTAAGTAGGACTGGTTGGGGGGTGGAGGAGGCATACATGTTGAAAGTAGACATCACAAATATTCACCCACTTAGGGCCTGATAGAGCTGTTATATCATATTTGTCCATTTGTGGACAAATTGTGGTCAAAAAACAACTTCCTATACACAAATAAGGAAATTTAGACAAGTAAGGTTTTTAAAATACTGTAGCTTCTTTTTCAGGAGTTATCTAAGAACAGCCTATGCAGACCATGAGTAAAATAGGTTATGATCGAGAGAGGTATGCTGTCAAAATATGTTTAGCAGCATAGTTACTTGGCCATACCTTCATTGGTTATTTTATATCTGCTATTCTGGAAGTAATTTTAGTTCAGTCTAGCTTCATTTAGAAAAAATCAATGGCAGCTTTGACATGCTTACCATGCCATGCCATTAGCAGAGCAGCAGACTTGACCCTGCTGGCTGCATGATGTCTGTTGTTTAGTGAAATAGAAAACATATATCTTGAGAAGTTGGTTTTGATGAATTGACAATTTCTTGCAGCAAGATTAATTTTGCTAACCTCTCATAGCTTCTCACTTTGATCAAACCATGCTTGTTTTACAAATTTCCTATGAAGACCAGTTGTGTGTCTTTCATCATTATTTTCTAGTTAATTAAAAAACCCCAGACAAATGGGGCTGTATTAGCTTTTTTTTCTTACCATCCAATTCATGCTCTGACTAGTCTGGAAGCTGGCCTAAGCCAAGCCTTCACTGACAAAAATCATACATACCTATTGTGTTAACCAGCAGTTCTCCCAGTGGAAAATCACAGATGAAAAGAATGTCATTCTTTTTCTGCAAAGAAGATATGGTAAGATCAAACAAGGCCAGGGGTAACAGTACTGAGTTTTGTAGCTGACTTTTGGGAAGTGCTAAAATATTCCACTTAGCATTTTCACCACTTTACATTTTACAACTGAACAACAGTTGCAGGTTAATTAGCCCTCTATGGAAAATACTACTTTCCAACTGCTGCCTCCCCAGTACCTTTACGGCAGGGGAAAATAAATCTCAGGTAGCTCTGAGACAGGGTAACAGCTGTACCAAAGATCTGATCAGGGGAAACATTGTACAGAACACAGGACATGGAAATGCAAAATGTAACAAACTTTATTCTACAAATCTAAAAGGAATAAACAAATATTACCAATTTTGCAGGGTTATGCTACCAAAGAATACAAAGGCTGTGCATGGAAGAACATGAAAGATTTCTCTACCCATCACCTGACACACTCTATGGTTTCTCATTTATTTGGCTGTCTTTTTGTTTGGCTTACATTGCCTCCTACATGTTCCATTGTTCAGTGCATTGGCTGCACAGGTTGTACCTACACTAACCTGATGGTGCTACAGCAAGCATCTTGTTTCCATTCTGTTCTCCCACTCTGAACCCACATCTCTTCAGCTTCTGGCAAGGCAGAAAAGGGTCATCTTGGTTCAAACAGCCTATAACATTGCAATCACTTCCCATGTAGGTCAATACAGCCTGTCTGCAGCACAGGACTAATTACTGCTGTCCCTCTTTCCTTTTCTGCCTTCTCCCTCTACCAGCTTCAGCTCCCACTTGCTAGTCCCCTCTCCAGATTGGGTCATCCTCTCTCCCGTTTGGGAAACAGGACCCATGTGATTTCTCCACACTTTCATTCCCCTTGGCCCCTGTCCAAGAAGCCAACAATGCCCAGTGCCAGGGTATTGCTGCCCTGGTCCAGAAGAATGCCAGCAGGTTGGCTGCAGTTGTCTGCACAGTTTCTCTGGAGTTAAATTCAGGCTGCTTGTGCCTCCTGTCTGTGGGGAAGGGCTCTGTCAGCTCTGTGTCATCCTCTGCAGAGAGATGGGCTACACCTGACAGCAGACCACTGCTGGGCCACCCATGCTGCATGTGGGGACACCTTTGGCCTCTGAGATGAGGATAAAAGGTGGGCCAAAGATTTTTTTCTGATGGTTCCTAAAGATTGTCTCAAACTTTGTGACCGATTACAGTCTTGTGTCCCCTTAGTGGGGGAGTGGCCTCCTTGTGTGGGCTTGTACCCATGCTTGAAATGCAGAGCACACATAATCCTTATCCTCAAATTTACATCAGCTTTCCATGTTTGAGATGTTTCCCCACCTCTCTGTTCTGTGAAACATCTAAAAAAAAATCTGAATACTATAAAAATAATAAGTATTCTTAGTTCATTTAGTGCATATATTTTAGGAAAGTTACCAAAATTCATGTACTCAACTGCTTCTTATCTCCACAAGATGACTCTCTTTTTTGTCCTTCCATATGTAAATATTATTGCCGACCCACTTCTGCATCCTGCAAGAAATTAGTCTTCTAAAGTGCCTTGTCAGAGTGGAACTGAACAGATATGGGGAAACAGCTGAAAAAAAGCCAAAATGAATGTGGTGGTAGATTGTTTTTCCGAGGGCTTGGCAGAAGGCCCCTCCCGGAAAGGGCTGGCAGGAATGTAAGGCTCCATGGCTGCTCTTTGAGTGCACTACACATCTTGAGTGCTTTCTAATTTAGGTTTCATTGGAAGAGCAGATGGAGAAATGAGATTTGTGGGGGCTTTCATCCCTCATCCCTTTGCAGTAATGTAGATTACTAAAGATTGTTCAAATCAGCAGAAATACAGACGTAAACTTACTGGACTTGACATTGTTGAGCCTGATTTGCTTGCAGTATCTTGTGCTGAAAGTGTAGACAGGGTAGAAGGCTTGACACTGACTGAAACCTGCCTGAATTCCTGCTCCTCAGTCAGAGCCACCACCTTCAGAAACAGTTAATCCAATTAAGACTGGATCGTTAAAGACACAAGTAGAGGATGAACTCTAGAACTTTTTACATGACAGAGCTGGAATTTTAAGGAATGATGTCTGATTTATACAGAACAAGAAAGATGTTTTAATCTCCAAGTTCAGTTGACTGAGCAAGTCAGATGACTGACCTATATCAGATGCGGAATTTCACAGGAAAATGTTTTTTGTTTCAAAGGTCCTTAGTATTAGAAATTCAGTGAGGGAATCAAAGCAGCCACAGATACTAGAACTATTCATGTTTTAACTAAAGAGCAGCAGATTGTGACTCCAGCTAAAGAGCATCCACTGAGAAGAATGGACTCATACCGCTTTGTAATTATCTAAGTACATTTAGATATAAATGGCATGAAGGAAAGTTCACTTAAGATCTCTGGAATTTTTAAAATTTTTTTGTTTGTTTGGGTTTATTTTGTTCTGTCAGTTATAAAGAGATGGTACAGAAATAATTCTGAAATGAAGAACAGCTGTACCTCTCTGCGTTCTTCAATATGCCACAAATTTGTAAATGAAAGAATCAAAAGCTTTCTCAAAAATTTTCCAGCTCTGTCTCTTCCCAAGAGCCTGTTTTAACACATGGGCTTTGTCGTAGCTTCAGAGTAATTCCAGTCAAAAGAGAAAGAGCTCTATCTTGGGATGTTATCTCTAAAATCTGACTGTGGGGAAAAATCAGAAATGGCCTTCACTGTGTAGCTGCAGTGAAGGTTCTGGAAAGAACAGAGGCTTGGATGAAAATGAGCTTGTTATTGAGAAACATCAATGATTAATAAGACATCCAAAACAATTTTGCAAAGGATAGAGTGATCTTGACTAGGAGCTGCTTGACCTGTTGTGCATGTAGAAGAAGATTCATAAGAGTATGCACAGACCACAGCTGCAGGTATTTAAGCATAGCAGAGAAAATGTGTCCTGGAGGTTACTTCTATGAATAAAATGATACCTTAAAAATACAGAGGCTTCTAGGATGTATGCAGAGAGTTGGACTCCAAGCAGCATTATCTCATGTTCTTTCAAGCTGTGTCTGGCCAAGACAGCTATCAGCCACCACAATGAGTGCCATTACTCATCAAGTGAAACAGTCCTGTACTTACATTACATTATCTTGGCCATTTTGTAAGGTTTGGAGCATTTAAGTTATCTTTCTCTGGTGTTCTGTGGTGCAAGAGCAGCTGATGATACTCTGTAGCTCTCTTGAAGCTGGAGCACTATGTCTTCTTCACCCCTTAATTTTCTGCTCCCTACCATGACAGTCACATTTCTACCAAAAAAAAGATTGATCTGAACTGTCAGAGCTTTTAAGGGCATTCTAAATTTGTAATTTTCAACATGTTTTGATCCTTGGAATTTTTAAAAAAGTGATAAAGACCTCTTTAAAAATTTAAAGTATGTGGACTGTTGCAGAGTCTGTGAGATTTCACCGTTTCTTAGCAATGTTTCATGGAACCCAGAGAAATAATTGATTGGTACCAACAACCCACAGACCAGGAAACTTCTAAAATGCCTCAGACAGACTACTTCTTTCAGGTGGAAAAAAAGCCAACTTAAAAATTTTTTTAGTCCTAAAAATAATATTATGTTTCTGCTATATTTTTATCCTATGCCTGTTGCATCTTACTGTACAATCACCTTTTATCATAACTAGAATGTTCTTTGCTCAAAGTTGTACTTCTGTTTCCACACACTCATGAGCTTCAGGTTTGTGTGTATTTTGTTACCTTAGCAGCAGTAAAGTTCTGTTTAATCTTCCATGAAGGTCTGGCATAACAATGAATCATTCTGACCACGAAATCTTTAGAAACTACCCCTGCCCCCCATAAATTTACATCGTCTACTCCAGTCTTCCTGTACCTCCTGTAAACATGGGAAACTGCTCATAAATCATTTTGGCAATGTTTTTAATTTATTACATTTCTTCTACTTAACTGAAAGTTCGTACTATTTTGTCTTCAAGCATCCAGAACTGTACAATAGAAATGGAGTTAAAGGTGTGGCCTCAGGACATTTACCAGCAGCAGCTGCAGGACAAAGGGTGATGTCCAGTCTTAACCTGTACACCACTTGAAAGTGCAAAACATCACAGAGTGATGTCCAATAGGTTTTACATTCCACAGAGGAACAATGCTTAGAAGCCACATAAAGTAAGGTGCTGCTCTACAAGCTTTAAAATCTCCAGCTTCTCAGTGTAATGTTTATTTTTCCTAACTTTCTGGATTACTTCCACAACGAACTAGCTTCATTGTGTGTATGGAAAAACTGGGAAAAGAGAGACATGAGAGAGATGTCTGGATTTTCAATTCCCGTGTTGCATACTGATAAGACCTAGGTGCAAAATTTTTAGCCTGAAATACTATAAATATACTTAAAAATTTGAGAATTACAAGAAAATTGAAATACAGACTGAGATTTTTCAAAATCAGTTCCAAAGAGTGTTTGAAAGGATGCTTTAATTGCTGCATTCATTATCAAGTTGAATGTGGGCAAGAAGTCCTCTACTCTTTGGTGGTTTCTCAAAATATGTGTGGAATAAAGATGCTGAAGCTTTGGCTAAAGCTGTGCCAAGTGTGATAAAAGGAAGATCTTCATGAGCTCTGTCATGAAGACCAGACTGGTCATGACTTCAGCTCAATTTGAGTCTATCAACTCTGGTGATGAATTTAGCTGCTCAGACTGTTTTTAAGTTCAGACTAGGAACCTACCAACCTAGGTAGGAACCTGCCAAACCAAGGGCTGCAGGAACAAAAGGGAGACTCTAAAAACAATAAAAAAGAAAAATGTGCAGTGTCTTGTCTGCAATTTTTTCCCCATAGCTTTTGAGAATTTATGCAGCTTATAAACACTTTGAAATGAACTGAAATGAAAGCTGTTTTTCACATGGGAAAGGAGACTGTATCTGTGGCTTTTGGAACTAACAAAATAGAGGATTCTTATAGGAAGAGGAAACAATAGTAAAAAATACTTTCATTACAGTTTTTACCCCCCATTAGAATTCTTAATTTTCTTATTTACAGCTTGTGGATTTTTTCCATATAATGCCATTGCCACATGCTTTCTCTGAGATATTGGTTATGTGTCTCTGAGATGTAGGAGCATTCTCTTCTTCTATTTAGTGAGAGATAAAGATGTCCAGCATGTTTCAGAATCACTCTTGCTGCCTTTTTTCCCCCACTTTACAGTATTTATGAAATATATTAGCAAGTAGGAGTTATTAATATTATAGTTTAAAGTTATGTATTTGTGCTGTGAGTGAATCATGTACAATCAGCTGTAGGGGGTTGCCCTGATTTTATTTGTTTCATAAAATGAGAATGTGGTCAAAACAGAATATTAAACCAAATATTTTCTAGTAGTGAGTAAATAGAGAAATAGGTAGGAAGTAAGCACCTTCATCTTTTAAAGAAAACTTTGAGAAATCCAGGAAAATTTGTTGTCAGAAATGATCCTGCAGTGTGAAAGAAATTCACTAAGGTAACGGGAACTTTCCAGCAAATTCCTACAATTACTCACCTATCACAGAATTTTAACACATTGCTTGGTGTTCTCTTACAAACCAGCATAAAAACAAGTTTGTCTCCTTTGCTGCTTTCCCTGGTCGGTCAGCAGCAATTAAACAATAAACACTCGTTGTTCACCAGTTTGTGGTTCCCATAGTAAAAGTTATGCTTAAGTGAAGACAGGAGCACTGAAGCCAGAAAATCTTAACCTTTGTACCTAAGTGCACTCCAATAATGTTTGCTTTTTTTCTTTCAACAAGCACTCTCATGAAAGCCAATTAATGCATACATCTCTGCAAGATTGCTACTTGAATTCCCATTTTAGGACTTTATATTCCTGATATTAAGTTCCAGTCCAGAGGACAGTGAAATCAGTAGAAAGCTTTCCAATGACTCCCACAAGATAAATCAAGATCTAAGACGGCACTGAGAGTTTTATGGCTCTTGCTAGGTATACCTTCCTCAAGAAATTCAGGATTTCAAAATAAATAATCAATATTAAGATATACAACAAGCTTTAAGGATATATTTAGCAGCAAGTCGAGGTCTGTGCTTAGTCTGAACAATGGAAATTTACTGAGGGCAGTGGCAATGCACAGGTGTCAAGGAGGATGACACAGCACACTTCATCATTGGGGTGAAACGGCATGAAGGGAAAATTTAGTCAGAGGGAAGGAGCAACCATCGGGCTGCACGCAGGGAAGAAAGAGGGTGAGGGTTACGATGGTAGTAGCAATGTATAAGGTTGTCAGCTGTGTGATTCTTGACTTTAAATAAAGGCAGGCTGCATCCTCACAGACCCAAAAACTGATGAGGACCGAGTTCCCTGCGGTCACTTGCAGATGAGCTGACTGACGAAGGGTTATTTGGGGTTATCTGCTTATCCTGATGATTAATAACATCTGCTCCACAGCTGACAATATTGGGCGCTGTACATCCACACCAGGGAGTGAAAAGGGGCAGCGCTTTTGGGATGTATGGCGTGGGACAGCCCTCTCACCCAGTGTCCTGCCTCTCCTGCGTTATCCCTGTCGCTTGCCTTGACAGGAACTCCTGTCCAGAACGGCTCATTTTCCACCTTTGCCGCAGTAAGCGGCGGCCAAGGGGCCGAGGGACCCAGCGGATCAGATCTGGCGGCTCCACACGGGGTAGGAGAACCAGGAGCAGCCTTAGCTGGAGCGAGGGGCAGCCCTCGTGGCGTGGGGGAGCAATTTCAGGCGCTGTTCACCTCGGCCGGCGGGCAGCGCACCTGGAGGCTGCTAGAAGCCCCTCTCAGCCTCTCCCGAGCGGCAGCGGGCAGCCCCGGGCGCTGGGGCACGGCAGCTGGGGCGGGCAGGCTGCCGCATGCCTCCGTTTCCTCGCTTTCCTCCGGCAGCTGGGGGCGGGCAGACTCCTTCCCGGCTCCCTCCCGGCTCCGTGCTACGGCTGTGCCCGCCCGGGGAGGACTACAGAGCCCGTCGGTCCCTGCGCGTCGCCCACACACCCCCGCCTCTCGCCGCTATCGCTGCCTCTTGCCAGCCGGGAGCCGGACCCGGCTCGCCCGAGAGGGGCTGCGTTGCCGGGCAGGGCAGGGCAGGGTAGGGGTGCTGCGGGAGGCGGCCACGCTCGGGGGCGGCAGCGGCGGGGTGGAGCTGGGCGGCCCCGGCCCCGTCCCGTGCGGGGGAGCGGCTCCTCGCAGCCTCGCTGCCCCGTCCCCACCGCTCCTGTCGCCGCGGCTCATGAGGTGAAGATGGTGATCCGCGTCTTCGTCGCCTCCTCCTCGGGCTCGGTGGCGGTGAGTGGGGGCGAGCGGCGGGGAGCGGGGAGAGGAGCGCGGCCGCCGCGGGCAGGGCTCAGCCTGCGGGGCCGGGGACTCGCGGGGCTGGCAGCTCGTCCTGGCCGCCCTGCCCAGCCTGGCCTCGGCTCCGAGCCTCGCACGGAACCCAGCCCGGCCGTGGGCTGCCCTGGGACGCGGGGCTGAATTTGCCCGGTTGCTTGTGCGATGGGGGCGGAAAAGACAACTCTCCTCCGCAATGCTGCCGAAGCTTAACTAGTTCGTAAATTGCCTTTGGCAAACCAAGCACCCCGAAACCTTCATAGGCGACAAATCTCGGGTGTGTTTAAAGGGTCTTGGAGGTTGTTAAGTGAGGCCGAACTTTCCCTGCTGGGAGGCGATCAGCGCGGCGGTGCAGGGGTGACCATCCCGAGGGGAGCCGAGCCCGGACAGGTGCGGTGCCTCGGTGCCTGCCACCCACGGCAGGATGAACAGATAAATACGAGGAGAGCCTAGGGACAGATTTCAGGCCACCAGCACCTCTGCATTAAGAAATATCGGGAATAGGTACAGCTCTTATCAGACTCGATTTTGAAGGGCATCACTGCGTTCTCTGTTTAATTGAAGCTTGTACATCATTCTCTTGGTAAAATGCGTGTGACCTGTGAATTTCCATATTTTCATATAAAGTGACAGCTTTCTGTTAAGGAAATCTGGGCGTAAACATCGTACTGAACTCGTTCTTTAATAAGAAACATCAAAAGGATTTAGATATAATTGATATTCTTTATGCTTCAGCAGTGAGGGCAGCAGCACTTTCTGTGTTGCAGAAAGACGTAGCACATTCCTGTCTGAAGGTTTATTGTGTATTCAGTTCCTTCAGCCTTTTACTGTGTGGATCTGGTTTTCAGTTCAGTAACATGATGACAGGTATGTGTGTGTTCTGGTATGTTTTGGCATGAAGTGTTCAAAATGCTTAGTGGCTGCATTACAGCTAATAAAAACTAATTCTCCATTTCAGTACCCAACTGAGTAAACACAGCATCCTCAGAACTCTGTAATCCGTGTCCATCAAGCATCCATAAGAGAAACATCACCTTCCCTGCATGGGCAATTGGTTCACGCTGTGGTAGTGTAGCGTTGCTGGTTTTAGTTTCTGTTTCATGCCCCATGGACTGAACAGAATACATAGTTTTGTATTTTTTTGTTTTTGTTGGAGGGGTAGAGAAGGGCCACGTAGTTCACCCACCCCCATCTCCAGTTTACCAGGAGGTTGCTGATAGGAGTTTTTGATTCTGCTCTCTCCTTACGCTGTTTGCCTGCAAGGTACATATGCAGTTAGCAGAGAAATATAATCCTCATAACTATCTATTAACCCAGCAAACCAAACCTGAGTTTGACAACCAATTTCAATTGCACATCAGTTTTCTTGCTGCCTTTTTTTTCTGGGTTGGATAACAAGATGATGACAGAATATGGGTAACAGTTTGCATCTTGGTGATGGTCAGTCAACTTTCTTCATCTAGTCAGCCTAATGATGACCTAGTCATCTGAGTGCAGCCTAACCAGAGAAGAACAGATGATTCAGTCATTGAAGGAACTGTTATAAAGGGCCAGAGCTGTGATGTCTCTTTTCTGTCAGTTTTGGTTTTTTTTTCATCTGTGTTATCACAGCATATAAGAACTTTAATTATGGGCTGGGTTCCTGCTGTTCTCAGTATTGCATCATGGAGGCTTTTCTTTTTTTCTGTAGGCTTTGCAGGAGGTGTCCTTAGATCCAGGCTAAGGATGGAAGAAAATGATGAAGAAAACACTATTATTAGCTAGTTATGTGGGAATCTGCATCTGGAGAAGAAGGTGGTTACTGTATTTCATGTCTCTAAGCAATTTTAAGGGAAGTTTTAAACTTCTTATCATTCTTCTAGAACTAAACATCAGTGAAAGGCAAGAAAAAGTCTTTGAGTCATGCATTTGTCATCTCCTCCAGCCTTCAGCACTATATCAGCTATTTTTTGGGATCCTGTGCAATTCACGAGACAGAATTATTTCCCCATCAAGAAAAAGGAGTACCTCATATAGATCCTGCTCTGTCTCCTGCTAAAAATGGTGTCGGAATCCATGGTTTAATTTCTACCTGTAAGTCAACTTGAGTCAAATTGTAGGCTAGCTGCTTGTAAGAGTGGCTGTTTCTCAGATTAATATCTGACCTGCTGTAATTGACCAGAAACTTCTATATGTAATACTGATTGACAAAAAAAAAAAAAAGCAGTGCCATCATGACATAATTATTTTTCCAATCTCTCTAGACATACTTTGTTAAGTTAATCTTTTTTTTTACAGTGGAAAGTCCATGTAGTCTCTAGAGTAAGCTTTTGTTTTGGCAAATATAATGAGCCAAACTCTTGGTGTATGAGTCCTTTTGAAATCTTCAGAATACCGAGGTCAAATGATAGGCATGATGGCTGAAACATTCCTGAGAAATACACTGATATATATATATATATATATATATACACTCAGGAAAGGCTTTTAGTTTGCATAAATATAACTTTATTTAGAAACTACTAAAGCATTTATTGATCTCGATACTTGGTGTAATTTGTTTTGTATTAAAGAAGATAGAAATATGGAATTGTCACACACAATTCTAAGAGTCTAGTGCATAAAATATTTTGAGAGTCATTCCAAAGAATGAGAAAAGGAAGTAATTGAAACGAATGAGGAGCCAAGTGTAATGTGAATTTTCCCTTCATTTGGTTTTGGAGTTCTCTCTGCAGCATCTTGCAAACATCACTGAGAGGTTAATCGTTGTAACTGCTTTATGTTTGTTTAATAAAACTTGTGACTATAAATGCTTCATGAGCTTAAAATAACTCACAGATCCCAAAATATAGTTGTTGCTTGGGTGGAAACATTGATTTTGAGTGTTTATGGAGGCTGGACAGTGGGTTTAGCCTGTAGGGACGCTGTGGAGAAGTTTGAGATCTTCTTGTGGGAAGGGAGGAGGGAGGCATTGTGCGTGCGGGTACATTTCTAAATCACCTCGTGTTGTTTTAAGCATGCATTAGGCAGATTCAATTGAATCGCAATGCGAAGCCTCTGAATAGGTAGACAGGCATGTTTCTACAAGCCTTACTGTCTACTGCTCTTTCTGACCTGAATTTCTCCTTGTGTTGGTAGCTGTGGCTCGAATTCCAAGCACTTCTTTGTAGGGCTGGGGAGGCAGGCTTTGTACTCCTCCCTGATAAGGACAATCAATGTTCTTTTGTGCCTAAGAGATAGGTTACTTTAAAAGTAGCCTTTACTTTTCTCCCGCAGCAGTGCTTCACTGTTTTCAGGAAATAGTTTATACCCGTTTTTCACCAAATCATTGCAAGGTGACTGTAATTTTATCTGTTTCACTTTCTCCAGTCTGTCAATAAAAATTTACACTTACATACAGACTCATAGTTAAATGGTTTTCAGTGTTTTAAAGCAGCTTTACCTTTGTCAAGAAGCTGATAGTATGAGCTAAGTAACTTTAAGTTTGGAATTCCTACAGTTATCTAGAAATGTCAAACCAGAGAAGACTTCAGTCTTGCAGTTAAAGGGCTGAAGATGAGGTAAGGGAAATATCATTGAAGAGCTTTTAAATAATGAAGGACCTTCAAACAACTGCCTCACTTGTACTTTCTCCTTTGTGATATTAATTTATTGAAGCTTCATCTGTTGAGCTGAACAGATAATATAGGGGAATTAGTGAAATAATGGCACAGCAGGTACCATCCACATAGTGAGATATGCGAAACACTTTCCCATTGAAATTTTTGTATGTTCACAAGATGAGAAAAACAGGTCACTGAAATGAATTCCTTTTAGTGCACAAATATAAGTGCTGCTCAGCCACATTCTTCAGGAGAACATGTTTGGGAGGACAAGAATGTTTCAGGGCAGAGCAACAACAACCTGAAAATAACAGACTTTTTTAAATTACCAAAACTTGGACTTTGACTCTTGCGACTGAAGAGGATTATGGATTTTTTACTAGGAAGCTTGATAAGATGGGTGCACTTACAGTTAAATTGTTTCTATAGCAAATATTGGTTTTATGAGACTAAAGCTCTCCTTTTGATTAAGCGTATTATGGAGGTCAAATGAGTTGGATTTTTTGTTTCCTGGAATGACTTTAAATCACATTATAAAACATTGGAATGTCAGAATTAATTACAGTCATGTTTGTTTGGTTTACGTGTTGTTGAGTAATGTAATGGAGACAAATACAGTGCTAGCATTCTTAAGGCTAAGCTGGTTTCTGATGGATGATGAATTCCAACTCCACCCTTGTTTGTAAAAAGTCATTGTAACTCAACATTTCTCATAGCACTTCTCAGATTGTGCTTCTTGTTGGAGTTGTGGAATAAGTTAACTTAGAATATGTCACTTCTAGAATAGCCACCATCTTTAACTTTTTTTTTTTTTTTTGCTTGCCTCTCTGCACTCCAAAAGCACAACAGTCAAGACTGAAAGTGATGTGGTTGAGTGATACAAGTGCTTTTTGAGAGAACAGTATTAGTTATGGTGCTTATTTGGAGGAATTTGCAGCTTGTTGCATGTGATTTATGCAAGCTCAACAAAAAAAAAAAAAGCGCTTTGTAAATAATAAACATTATCATGATCTTTTAATAAAGAATTTTGTAAAATCAGATCAGAGCAGCAGATAAAATAGATTTTCAGAAATGAGAGAATACTCTTTACAGTTGGAAGTGATCATGTAATATTTACATAGGAAGTAGCAGTATTTTAAGTCCTTACCCACAGTATTGTCTACACCTGTCAGCATGCTGAGAATACACCTGTTGGACTGGATCCTCAAAGCCTGATTTATGAATCCTACATGAACATTACACTGTGTCACTTCACCTGTTCAAGGTGGTGGTGCTTTTGGCTGTGCACCTACAGAGCACTGCTGTAACCACAGCAGTGATACTGGAACAATCACTGTCCTTGCTCAGTCACTGGACACATCATGTGTATCTGCACCTTGGACATTATCAGTTATATTAGGTGCCTAGGAGAGATCTGGGGACTTTCTGGATCTAGTCCCTTTGACAAACAAAATTAGTTCCTTCATTCTTCCTCATGTTTCTTACTGGGTCAGGTGACTCATATTCACCTTTTCTGGCTTCTTTCAGTCCTATTTTGCAGGGCTGTGGCAGAGAGCTGGAGAGCCTCACAACTGTGAATTCTGTGAGGCAGGGAGGTCAATGCTGAGGGCTTTAACTGGTTCACACCTTAAGGACTCCCTGTCTGTGCATCTGGGTTTTAGGTTTGTATTCCAAATAAGTCTAAACTCTAGTTCCATTCTCCTGCCTCGTGATGGAGAGAACTGTGAGCCTGTGAACAGCAGTTGAGATTGCATAAGGAATGTGTTCAGGAGGGAGCTGAGTGTGAGCTAGTCACAAGCATGCAGGTTGAATTTGTGTATGGTTTTTAGTACCTAACTGTTGCACCATTCTTGTATGCTCTAGTGCTTTTCAAATATTTACATTTCTTCTTGGCAGATAGATCATGTCAGAAGTAATGCTACTTTAGACAACATGCTTTGGACTACACAGTGTCATGTGCAGAAGGTTGGTTACCGACCTTTGATTACAATTAGCTGTAATAAAACTTCAAAGGAGGTATTGTCCTGGTTGAGGTTGTAGAGACACTTCCCCTTTGTTTTTCTATAGAGTACAGCAGTATCAATGTGCAAGTAGCCAAATGGACATACTTCAGTGGTGGTGACCTGTTCTCCTTAATCTTCCACCCATGTTGTTAAAGTTTAGCAATTTTTTTTTCTAACTCTGGTCATAGTACCAGTGATTGCTGGATGTTGCATATAGCTGAATTTGATTATAATAAATGAAAAAGAATACTGAAGTAAAAGCTAACTTGCATGCAATTTTTTAATACAAATTACTTAGGAATGTTCATAAATTGAGAGTTGTGGAAAAATAGCATGTAAGGAAGTTCTTCATTTTATAATATTAGTATAACTTTTATGTTTAACAATCTGAGTGCATCTTGAAGATAGAGAACTGCCACTGAGCTGGTAACCCAGAGTGTGTCTCTTTACTAGCTAGTACACTAAGGGCATCATCTTCCCCACCTGCAGCCTCAAGTGTTGGCCCCCTCAGGGAGTCTGTCCAAAAAGAAACGCTGCAGTCTTTGTTTTCCTGACAGTGTGGAAGCTTGGTAAGAAAAGTAATGAATGCAGAAACACAGTTCTGCATGGAATTTATTCCTGGTTGAAATCTACTGTATCCAAAAAAGCATGACCATGTTCAAGTTTGCCAGTGTTTTTTAACAGTTTTATTTTGTACTAAGTTTTACAGAAGATAACATTTCACAAGTCTCTTAAGTTGGCAAATTTTCTTCCTTGGCAAGGTGAGGGGAAATGTAGAGGCAGTAGTGGTGTTTCTTACCTGTGATTGTCAGTGAAATTGGTCTGCAGATAGCTGCCAAAGCTTAGAAGAACCTCTGAATTCCTCAGTAGCTGAAATATTGTTTCCATAATCTTCTTTCCTGGGGTTGGTGTGTTGTTTAGTTGGTGCCTGTTGGATGGGCTGATGGACTCAATTCAGAGACCCAAGTCACCGTTGCCTGTCATTTCTGAAAACACCAGATTTCAGTGTGTCTCATGTAGATGAGCAAAGGGTGACCTGATCTTTCCAAGTTGTTGATGGCTGAGCAGGAGCAGTGGCTGAGATATTAGCGTTGTACAGGCAATTCATTTAACACAGCCTGTCTTATTGCAAGAGAACAGAGACATAAAACTTCCTTCTTGTCTTATGTGGGCTGTAGACCTCCATCTGTGAAGTATTTTTGAGTGAAATCTTTTAATTCTTCATTTCAAAGCTGTGGCAGTCCTTCCATTCAGGTGTGCTACTTTACTGGAAGATATTTATCACCGTTCTGAAGGGGCTGAGTCTAAAGCATGTGGGTATCCTCCTTTTGTGGTCATAAGAAGTACAGTGATGAGGAACCTACTCAAAACAAGTTATTTTTATCTCATTAGTGGAGGAAGGGAAAATCAATTTGATTTACATCAGTAAGCAAGCTTATTTAGTCTAAATTTAATATTGTACTTCACTGTAATTGAATTTGGTACAAAGAAAAGGGAGTAACAGTCTTGCTAGCTGATTTCTGAAGAGAAGTTCTTAGGCGATGCAGGTTGTTCAGGGAGTAAAGTGAATCATCAGTGACAGTGTTTCCTTCTGTTCCTGCCCATCTGCCTTGGGTAGGACTGACCTTGTCTTCACACTTAAGAGTTCCAGGATTTGTTATTGTTGGTTTTGCTGTTCTGTCCCTGAATAACTAATCCCCGTCATTCTTACCAAGACATAATGGGAAAACACAAGGTGTTTGTCATTTTACTGCAAGGAATAAACTTGTAGAAGTCAATGCCTGGGAGTGACATTTGCATTTGTATCAACTTGCATTTTGTTTGAACATGCATATGTAGATATGTACTTTTGCATGCACACATACATATGGAGAGATACAAATATCCATATATATATATATGTTGGATATGGATATGTATATATATGTTTATATATACATACTTGAGCCTTTGAATCACTGATGCTAATTATCTATCAGTAAAAATAAACCACTGATTTTAGCATTCCCAGAAGAGAAATAAAGTCCTGGTGCCTTTAGGATGTTCAAGATATGTCATCACCTGTTGGGGCCATGTCAAAAATGCCTGCTCCTTTATTGCAGCTGTGGATGTCTATCTTCAGTGTAAACTAGAACGCTGAAATTGTGGTGCTTGCTCACCTATCTCTATTATTCTGTGTTATTCCACATGTCTGGCCTGTGCTTAAAAGCTTTGTTTATGTACCTTACTTCAGCTAATGAGTTGTTTTGCAGAATATCAGAATAGTCATGCCAACATAAGATACACACCAATACGATTGTGCTGGCTAATGGGGATGTACAGTGGAATAAAATAGTTCCCTTCCTTTCCATAGGGAAAAGGTATCATCAGTATAAAGAGTGTTACAGAGATTTTTATCTGACAGTTCCAACAGGAATGGCAGGGGCATTTGTGGACCTTAGTGCTGATAATTTCTAAGTTGTTCTTCTGGCTGTTGCAGAGCTCCAGGACTGAACACTTGGCCGAATTCTGGCCTCCTCCATCACAGCTGTCAACATTTTCCTCCATGGGTGCTGAGGTGGGCGAGTGACACGTTGGCCCCTGGACCTCAGTGTCTGCAGCACCAGGCTGTGTCCAGTTATGCCATTGTCACAGGGGTAATGATAACTTAGGACAAGCTTCTGCTTGTGGCAAAGCCCTGAACAGCCAGAGTTTCTGGCTTTCTGAATGTCCCAATTCATGGGATTGTTCTGTTGCAAACTCTGCCAGCAGGGTTACCCACAGAGCTTTTGTTTGTCAGAAGAGGCCTGAAACCATGAACTTGTACTTCATGTTAAATGCAAATCAAAACGTCATTGGGTATGTTCCATTCACACATGCTAACATGCTTTTCCATTGGCTTTTGGATTTTTATGCTGTTACAAAAGGGCAGGATATTGTTTACCTTTGTATGTTGGGAGATACACTTTTGTGATTCTTTTCACCAGTCCATGTAGCACAGGTCCTCTGAATTCACTGGATAGGTCCCACTTGAAGCAAGAGAAAGTGACTCAGAGAAAAATTAATCAGAATTTAACAGTAGAAATTCTATTAAAACTTCCACAAGTTTGTTTTGTTTCCTGGCATTTTCATATGCTGCAGAGGATTATATTGGGTATTACCAGTGCTATTAAAACCTTTATGAGTGATTATTTGGAACAAATTATTAGTAACATTAGAAATCAAGTAAAGACTGTTTTCTTAATCTGTTTTTCTGAGAAAATCAAGTGAATTTCTGTGTGCCTTCATTTGAAAGGAAGCTTCCTTTGATCTGATGAACAATAGAGCATCAGCAACTGAAAACTGTCATTAAATTGCTGCAGGGTTAGTGAAATTATCATCCCTGTCCAATCTAAAAAAATGCAATTCAAGTATGCATTAAACCTTTGATCTGGATCTGCATCTCCTGAGGTCAGATAGCCTTTCTGAAACATTTCTAATTGAGTGATCTGATAGGTTTATGTAGAAACAGAGACAAGAGTGGCATTTGAAACATGTAGATAGCATCACATTCTTCAGTAGGGACCAGCTAGGAAGCTAAAATTAGTTAGAAAAGAGATACAAAACTAGTCTTTGATCAAAGAAGACAGCTGCTATGAAGGGCCTGTTGTGCAAGCAGTCCCTTCCTGCTCAGTCAAACTGGCTTGCCTGCAGCAAGGTCTGTTTTCTAGTAAAGATTCCCAGCATCAGGCCCCAGGGAAGTCTGAAAGTCAGTGGGTTTATGCAGCATGGTATTCAACAATACCTTTGGCTGTGTGGAGGTGCCTCCTGTTGACCTTACAGGAGATGTGTCTGCAGTTTATGGGATAATAATAATTGGCTGCTGTGTTTGGGGATGCAACTTGTCACTAAGAAATGGGTCTGCAGAAGCATAAAAGAAAAGAGAATTTACAGATACAGAGCTGCAAAACCACACAAGCTACACAGATAAAGTTGCATTTGTTGAAAGAGAAATAATGTTGACATTTATTAATAAGGTTAGAAACCTTGTTCTGCTCAGTTGACTCAAAGATAATTTTGTTACAGATCTGAATAATAGTAGTGGCAGTCAGCCCTGGTTTATAAAATCCATCTTCTAGGATTACAAAAACATGAGAAAATTTTGCAGTAATATAGTCTAATTTTATCTGAAATACGACATTTGTCTCAAGCCACAAGTGCATTTTTTCTGTTGCAGTTTCATATAGTGCTGAGAAAACCTGTAAATATCGTCAAAAACTTAGCATAATGAATTCTGCATGACTTGCACTGCTGTTACTGCTGTTATTTTAAAGTGCATTGTCAGGGGTGTGTATATCTGTAGTTGGCAGAATGACACATCTGTGCTGTGTGGATAGTAACTGTCAGGAGAAACTAGCAAAAGCATTGACAACTTTATTTCACAAACTTACGTTTGAAATTCCTGGAAACATGTTGGAATCATTGTAAATGCAAGCATAGTCCTCCTTAAGGAAAGGCTAGGTGTTTTTTCCAAGTGGTCAAGTATCATTCTCCCAGATTCATGGAGGAGGATTAGTACCTGTGTGGGAATAATATGGCTTTGACCTTGTATATTCCTTATGTAGGAATAGGATTCTGCATTAAACCCAGCATGCCACTGGCTGGGCTAGACAACACTGCAGTCCTCAAGCTTGCCTTCTTGTGCCTTAAACCCTCTGCCCTGCTGTCTGGAGACAGCTGCACATGGCATCTTTTGGATGCACATTCTGCATCCTCTGGCTCTTGCTCCTGTTTTGGAGCCGCAGTTGGGTGTACCTGGATGTTGGGCTATGGGCCCTGAGTGACAAAATATAGAGGGTGCACCTCATGGTTATAGCAGGAGATGGCCAGAAGAACTTGTATCTTGAGCTGACAGAACTAAGACCCCACCCAGATGAAACAAGTGTCTCCTGGGCTGCTAGGTGTTTGTATCCGTTCTGATAGATAAATGTTCCTGTGCTACCGGGTTTTGCTGCTTAAAGATAATGAGAGGGAAGAAACATGACCTACTTTTTTCAGTGCTGAAAATTTTCTTTTATGTCTCATTTGCAGTAAATACAGAAAATACAGCTGGGAATGCTTTATTCATTGTAACAAAACAATGTGACTAATAAATACAGAGAACGAGTTCAAACACTTTCTGTGTTCTGATGACTCACCTCATCATGAAAAAAGTCAATTCTGTGTTTTCATCTTATAAATTCAGGTGGTAAACATGTTACATAATAGGAAATGTGTGTGAATATCTTGTTAGGGGGATTTTTTGTTTCTAAACTTTTATTTTTCTTCTTAGAATTTAGAGTAGAATGGAATATTTCAGTTGGAAGTAACCTACAATCATCATCTAATCTAACTGCTCATCAGGGCTCACCAGAAGTTAATTAAAGCATGTTGTTAATGCCATTGTCTAAATGTGTCTTAAACAATGACAAGCTAGGAAGCCTCTTCCAGTGAAGAGAGGTAGTCAAACACTAGAACTTCCTTATGACAAGTCTGAACCTCCCCTGGCAAAGGTATTACACATTCCATCACTGGGTACCAGGGAGAGGAGATCTGCACCTCCCATTCCACTTCCCCTCCTCAGCAAACCGTAGGGAGCCATGAAGTCGCCCCTTAGCCTCCCTTCCTTCAGACTAGACAAGCCCAGGGCCCTCAGGTGCTCCTTACAGGACGTTCCTTCCAGCCCCACCACCAGCTTTGTTGCCTTCCTTTGGATTCATTCAGGGGCCTTCACATTCTTCCTAAACTCTGGAGCTGCTTGCAGTACTCAAGGTGAGGCAGCAGCAAGGCTGAATGCAGTGGGATGATAATCACCCCTCTGGATCGGCTGGTGATGCTGTGCTTGGTGAACCCAAGGATGTGGACTGCCCTCCTGGCTGCCAGGGCACACTGCTGAAAGTAAGCATTTGCTTACTTTCCAAAACCTGCTTAAAAAGCTGCTCTTTTTGGTGCTATTTCAGGGAACTTCAATCAATTACCAAATATTTAATGTTTTAGGAAAATAAAGAAACAAAATGGATTAATCATGTTGTACTTCCCAAAATCATAATTCTACCAAGCAAGCCAATGCACACAACAAGGTAGCATCTCTAAATCCCTGCAGATTTTTAACTGCAGCAGTTTTAGACTCCAGTGTGCAAACTATCCCCCACTCCGCTTACTCTGCACAGCTGTGAGACCGAAAGATCAACTTTCTGTTCATCTATGCAGGACTGAGTTTCCAATAGTTTAGACTTGATGGTTCTCATCTACCTTGCTGAACTGGAACTTTGCTGGGGTGCAAAGGATATTCCCCAGAATCAAAAAACTTGGAGAAATCAGAAGAAATGAACATGAATAAATGTAATATAGCATAGAGATCAGAGAACAACTTGCATTTTGTTAGTAGGTGCTGAAAAGTAATTGAAATAATGAGGGTTGCAGTTATCATACTTGTATTTATGTGTATGTATTTTGAAAAGGAAGATAGATGCTGCTTGTTGAAAGGGTTTCTTTCATGATGCAAAATACTTGCTATAAATATGCCACTTTGACAAAAGGGAGTAGTATGAGGAGGAGTTAAATGTTGAATGCCAAACAGGAGATTTATATTATTCTCTGGTGTCTCTGAAAGGTTTCTGCTGGAAAAATGCATGAAAATAACACTTTCTTTTTAACCACTCTCTTGAACTACTGAAACATATGGTAAATTGTAAACAAAAACATCTATTTATTGAAAGAAGTTAGCTGCCAGCTAAGATTTGAGTTGTTAGCCTTTTGAAGCAATAGTCTAGCCCTGCAGGATGGTTCCATCAGGAGAAGTGATATATTTTACGAATTCCTGAGATCTTCCAAGCAGGTCAAAGTTTCTCCTGTCTCTTGGGCTAGCCACTAGGAACCTCAATTTCATTTAAAAGGAAAAAAAAGGTCCTAACACATAACAATATAGAATAATTATGTTATGTAATAATATTACATATATAATTTATTATATAGACTATATAATATAATATGCATTTTTATATTATATAATAATATTAGTAATAATTATATTAGTATAATTATTATAATAATTTGGAGTTTGTGGCTCATTTAAAATCAGATGAAGTTATGGACAAGCTCTGGTAATCTGCCCTCTGTTTTAGTTAGAGGTGAAGAACCATTGAAGAACCAACACCCTTTCCCAGTGTCCTCACAAGAAAATACCTATGACTAGGAAAGATCCTGTATCTGTAGCAAAAATGCGGTTTCAAGCATGCATTTTCTCAAATATAAATGTTTTCAGGATAGAAGGATTCTTGTTGTAGGTTAGAATCTAAACTGGCAGCAGGCTCTGCAAGGTCCCCTACTAGAACAACCAGCTTTGCATCCTGACCTTTAATCTGGCAGTCACCTGCTGCTTGCCAGGCTGGGCAGGGAATCTTCTGGCTATGTTACTCAGTCTGCATGGAGTCCTTTGGCTCTTTGTCTGTGTCACTAATTTGGAGCTTCCTGTACCCTCAGTGAGACTTCCAGGTTCTGGTTCAATTCCTGCTGTGCAGTCTTCAAGTTTCACTTTGTTTTAGCCATTTTTTATTTCCACAGCAATGCTGATTTTTTTAGTTTCACATTGATGCGATAGAAAAAAAAAATCACGCTATTAATTGGAAGGTAGATCCAGCATCAATGACATTCTTATTTTTTTGATGGGGAAGCAATGAGCCAAAATTTGGGGTTCATAGCATCTGTTTTCCTACAGTCCATCAGAAACTCCTGTGTAAATGGATTTTCAACACTGTAAGAACGCATTGTTCCTATTGCAAGAAGAAAATTATAGAATTACTTACTTTATTTGTGTACATTGGCAGCAAACCTTGTTTACCAAAATACAGAATTCAAAAGAAGTAGACCTGGGTATGACTTCAGAGGCTTTTCCAGCTGCATACATCTCAAAGGCACCCCATGTGGCACTGTCTCTAGGTGATTTTTCTGTTGAATGTTGTCTTTTTCCTTTCTCGGTCTTTCCCCTTTTTCTGTTTCTTCCATTTTTGTCTCTCCTTTTCCCTTAATGCTAATTGAAGCCATGCCTTATAAACCTGTGAGCAAACTCCCATTATGTCTTGTTTTTAGCAGTGATAGTTGTATTTATACTTGCTAAAGACTCCTTTTTGTTTCAGAATGTTACTCTGTTACTTGCACTGAGAGCAATGAATTTTTATTATTTATGGCAGACAAACTGCCTTAAATATTAAACTTTCCCCCTCACCTTGTGATAGACATATGTGCACACACAGAAATAGATTTAAATGCATTTATCAGAGTGCAACATCTGGCTAGGGCAGTATGAGGCTAGCAGGCATTGGGCATGGAGCAGTTTAACTGTCTTTGTAGCTTTATAGAAAATTACTTCCTTTGCTGTCTGCTTGTGATTAAGAATCTCTTAAAAACCAAACCTGTCTCAAATTTTACTTGTGTTTCTTAAATGATGGATTCTTTTCAAAGTTACCATGCAAACATTGCACAGAGGCAAAGGTGTGCAGAGTCCTTGGCTAAGCAGTATCTCAGCAGCTCCCAGAGACCTGCAGACTGATTTTGCATAAAGCTGAACAGATTGCCCTCTCACTTTAATAGCGTTTCATATTGTGTGTCCTTAATTATGTCTCTGTGTGCAAGCAGAAGGTTGCTGCTAGCAGGAGACCAGGGCAGTGCTGGCTGCATGTGGCCACTGTTCACACACTGTTCTGTTTCTCTTCAGGTTGAAAAGTTCTGTGGTTAGTTTTTGGGGTATTAAAACATACATTTTTTTGAGGGTGAAGCATTCAGGTGCTTTTAGCTATTTGGAGGCCTGCTATGAGAAGACAGTGTTTTCCTTATGTCAGATGCAATGTGGTATTTGCTACGGTGGAGAGCCCCTCACTTTATTTTTGGAAATAGTTATACAATGCTGATTTTTGTTTTTTTTTATTTTAAAAATTTCTTCTCTATTAGCCTTCTTCTATTCATCACAGCTTCTCATGCCTTTTTTTTTTTTTTTTTCTCATATGTATATAGCTGAGTTGTATTTTCCTGTGCCAAGAACAATGAATTAATCATATGAACCTTTGTAAAGGTCTGCCACAGTGCTGCCATTTCACTGCAATAAAAAATCGTCAGGGGTCAGTTACTCTCTCCTTTCCTAAGTCAGGCAAAGAAAAGAGAAATTTGGCAGAAAATCTCTATCACTACCCCAGTGTCAAATGTAACAGGACCATGAAGATTTGCATTTAAAACTCTTGAATGCATGGGATAGTTTTTTATTGCTTCTTTATGAGAGCAGAAACATAGTGGAAACATAAGAAAAGAATGTGTTGAAACAGTTTAAAATCCTGTTCCTTTAATGTGTTTAGAGCTTATATCTGTTAGAGCATAGTATCTCCTTATTATCTGGGAGTATATGTTAAGCCACATCTGTGTGAGAAATGAAGGTAAGTAATCCTCTGCAGTAGCTATATTATGTCTGCATTTTTCAGTGCAACAGTCCCTTTGGTTATCTTTGCATGACTTGTAAAGGCAGAGTCTCACATTTAATGTTTTCAGTTGTAGGAGTGAGTTGAGCTTGTGTTTATGTAACACAAATGATGCTTATGCAGTTCATATTTCAAATACCTGTAGCTGGTCATGCTTTAGCCACTGCTGAGCCATTTTCTTAGGATGCAGTTTTGCTCCTGATATAAACTGATGAGACTGTGGTGCTGGCATTATTGATGCTCCTTCCCTTGTTCCCCTGGTTCCTGCATTATGCTTGTGCGAGGAAAGCTGCAGGAGCTACTTGGCAGGAGGGAGGAACATTGTGTCATCTCAGTGACAGCCAGCAGTGAGATCTGCTGAGCTGTATCATCAAACTGCACCATAAAGGTGCCCCTGCCAAATGCAATACATTCAGTTTTTGGCTGAGACAGTGGGTGCATAACACGGCTGATGCAGTTCTGGAGTGAGGGCAGGTGTGTGGAAAGAGTAACCAAATTAAAAAAAGGAGGGAAATTAGTAGGACCATCTCCATCTTTAGAGGCACAGGTATGCCAGGCTGTGAAACAAGCCTGGTAAGAAGGTGAAGTTAAACATGCACTCAATTTTTGTTTTTTAAATGTCAGGCATCTAAAACGCGCCTGTGGTCTGACAAGCCAGCTTAGAAGATAACCTCATAAGGCTTTGTTCTCACTCACCATGTGTGGTCCAAATATATTTTGGGGGTGGGATTTTGTGTCAGAAAGTTGGCTGTTTGTTCTTGGGATCACTTGGAATAAGTGGACAGCTCAGGCTAGGCTTTCAGTTCCTTCAGTTCCAAGAGGATGAGCCTGTAAAACAGTCAGTGCTGCACATCTCAGTCACCAGCCAATGCACATGCTGTCATTCCCTCCACCTGCAGGCAGGAGGATAAAAACCCAGGGAGTGCCTTATTTCCAGAAGGTAGAAGGAAGAGTCTACAGAAGACCAACCTTCCACGTCCACTCTGTGAGCACCAGACACTCGGCAATATTCCTGCTGTTGACACTGTGAAGAAATTTGACACTGAGACTGTGTCTGCTTTGTCCCATTTATATTATCTGGGCTAATGAAAAAAGGCAGAGAAGTTATCTTTAATAATAGCACAGTTCCTATTAATATTGCAACTTGAGTCATCTTCGATATAGTAGAGTAGAAATAATATTTGTTTATCCTATCTGGGTTAGATAAATCCTGGACTATCAAGATTCTTGCAAAATATTGAATATCTTTGTTAAAATAGTATAGAAATGATGAAATGCAGCTGACATTTAGTAATGAAGAGACCATGTGCTATGCTCCTCTGGTTCAGCAGCTGTCAGTAGGGAAGCCTTTCTGGGACAGGAGAACTTCTGAAAGCAGGTTCAGGAACCATAGACAGGGCAAAAAAGAAGGAAACTGTCACTTGTTGGAAGTGATGAGAAGCTTCCAGGGAACTTTGCTAGAGGATATGATCTGATTTTCCTAAACTTCTGCTCCAACCTGGACCTGATTTATAATGGTAACATCCTCATATTCCCATTTGGCTACTAAATGAGCAATATGATTTCTCTTGCTACCAGAGATCACTGTTCAGCTTAGGTGGGAGATCTGGTATTAGTTGTGTGGGAAACAGAAATCTTAGAACAGAACAGCTTTCAGTCTGGTCGAAGACATGAAAAGTGAGGTGGCTGAAGTGAGGTGTGGATTCTGAACAGAAGCAAGCAAATATTTCAAGTAAAGACAGTCAATTAATTGTGGGAACAATTTGCAAAGACCAGCTCTCTGTTATTATTAATTCAGGAATGGAGCTTAGAGGGGAAAAGAAGTCTGAAGAAACCCTTTGCTCCTAAAAGAAATTAATTCAGGGATGCTGATAGTCAGAACAGATAATCCCAGTGGTCCCACCTGGACTGGCCTGAGTATCTCTTTGAAATATTTCTCCAAAGTGGTCTGAAGATGCATCCTCCTGTTACCTGTTGCAAATCAGTATAAAGAAATGAAAACTAGGACAGAAAGACAGAATACTTTAGCTACAATAGACTTCCTTTATAAATTGGGTTACTGATTAAGTGATTAGCTCATTTTAGCAGTTTTATGTATCACAATGGACATCCTATTTTTGCTGCTTTTTAATTCTAATAAAGATACGGGCTCTGAATACAAGGATAAAATTGAGTTGTCTCTGGGGATTTTTTTCCTGTCTTAGTTTTGTGAATAGAAATATAGATTAACAATAAAACCAAACCCAGATAAATGATGTTCAGAAAAGAATTACCAAGCTAAAAATAGGGGAGGCAAATGTTGGACTATAACTGCTGATAACTCCATCAGAGTTTTCTCACTGCATTTAAAGATAGATTAGGATCATATTACATAAAGACTTTCCTCTGAAACTTCACAGTGGATATATGTTTTGAAGGTGTATTTTACAGTGACTTTTGGTGTACTGAAAGATATTAAACCCAGAATATTTTGATGCTGAAGCAGTCTGTCATGTAAGACTACAAACGCTTTCCCAAAGTGGTGTATGAATAGCCACAACCCAAATTTTTCTGAACATGGTACCTCTGAAAATGGGATCATCAGACTCAAGAAAACCTTGGTAGCAGCAAGATACTTTACAAAGAGTATTATCCTCCTCTGTAGTTTGTCAGACGAGGATGTATTTTTCTCCACTGGGCTCTTGACAGGACAGGCTAGTGAGGAAGCGAGGACTGACACTGCTCTTTGTGCCATGTTGCCTTTTCTCGGTGTTTCCTGTGGCCAAATGCTTTTAGGGCTCTGGGGAAGCACAGATGAGAGTTGCAGGCAGGATTGTGAGGCTGACGCACTTCTGCGGCACAGATCCAGTTGTAGACAGAGACAAAGGTCCTGTGGTTTTCTTGGGGAATAATCAGCTGGCTTCTGTTGTGACAGATGCTCTGAGCATCCATCTTAAACAACAAGGCGTAATTTAATAGGGTTTTAAATACAACTAATGCTCTTGTTTCA
The DNA here is from genome assembly GCF_001522545.3 of Parus major. Lineage (NCBI taxonomy): Eukaryota > Metazoa > Chordata > Aves > Passeriformes > Paridae > Parus > Parus major. Next base: position 80,932,789 of record NC_031770.1, on the reverse strand, counting down.
GTTTAAAGGCCTGAATCAAATAAATTGGGGAGGAGAAAATGCTAGTTTTTTGGCTTGAAATTTTCAGGCTATTTTGTTTAGGTTTATGCAGCTGGTACATCCACAGCTGATAACTCATACAGATGTCATGTGGAGAATTGTAAGGCTTATGGCTAAAAAACCCCCAAAACTCCAATTTACTTCACTTCAACATCTTAATTAGTTTATAAAAATAAAATGAGGCATTAGGAAACTTGTGCTTGTGGGAGAATTCTAATGGTGTGAACTGTAAAATAATAGGGATCTTAAGCTAACTTAGACTAAATCTAAGTTGCTCAGTTTACAGGGTGCTGGGAGACAGCAGATGAAAATGGGTCCATGTGGAAACACCTGTACTGGTGCATCTCCTGGCCCTGAGAATGGAGTGCTCTGGTACTCTGGAACTGTTTGAAGGATGGTTGCTGGCACAGTCAGCTTTGGCCAAGGCTAACTTAGAGTCTCACAGGCAGCCCGTGGCCATGATTTATATGTTACAGCATGCCAGGGATCATTCCCAGTGTGCAGTTTGCAAGCAGCAGCTTTGAGAGGCTGAAGGTGTAGTAGCTTTGGCTGGAGGATGCCAATTGGCCTTGGGGCCAGAGGGCTGGACCAGGCACTCTGGAGCTTGTTTATGGCTCTGACCAGTGCAGGAGGGAATTCATGTGAGTTTTAGCAGCATTTCACTGTAAGGAAATGACCTCTCCCATATATAATTTTAGACATCTCTTTTCTGTTTAACCAGATATTTAATATTTGCATTAAGACTATCTCAATCTATCTCTTTTGTGTTCTTTTTCAGCTTTTTTTTTTTTTTGTTGAAAGACAGAGGAAAATATTTTTTTCTTTCTACACTTTGAATTTTTAAGGATGTAGTAAAAGGCGTGTTGCCTTTGGTACCACCAGTGATGATGATGGAGTAATTTTGCTGTTGTTGATAATGCATTACTTGCATGCAAGGTTAGGAGCTGCCTTCTTTATGAAAAAGTAATTCTTTCACGTATGCCTAAAAAATGGTATCAGTGTGTGCAAATAAAGGAAAAAGAATAGGAGACCGTGACACAAATTTATTGTGCACTCCACTTCTTAAGAAAGACAGTAATTGTTTCAAAGCTTTGGATGTGTAGTTTCTTGGGATGGCTGCCTTATTTCAAGGAAATATCGCTTCCCAAATTATGCATTTTTGTGATGCATTTAGATAGATAGACTCGGTTGTATGACAGGAGCAACTAGCACATTCATTTTGAAAATCCTCTGATTTCCAAATAGTATCTAGGTCATATGATACCCACAGGCATGATTCATCCACCTGGGCTTTATGCCAGCCAGCAACTGCATGGATATGACACTCCAGGAATACTGTAAAATTATTAAAGCTGAAAGTTTTTCAAAAGACAGCAGTGATGTCTTTCAAACAGATTACAGCAATGATAGCTGTAAAAAATGTGGCACATAATTTATAGTTTCTTTCTGAAAGTAATATTTTCATTAGATTGATGCAAAAAGTACACAGACTTTCATTTCAAAGGTTGCTGTCATGAAGTAAAGTTGTATTTGAGGCAGAGGTTGTCTTTACCTGAATGTATCTTCTTGAAGCCCAGCTAGCTCTTAAGGGGTGATCTTAATATCATAGAATTTAAGGTTGGAAAAGACCTCTAAGATCATTGAGTTCAATCAATCTTAACTACAATGAGATAAAAACTGCCTGTGTTCTGCCTCTTTGTATAAAGATGATAATTTCTTTGAGGGGCAGAAACCTCATATATTTAATACAAAACTCATGTTTTCCTTTTTTGCAAAAAAGTTCATTTTCAAGAGTTCACATCATGCTTACTTTCAGTCAGGTGTATTATGCTGAGAGACACTCTTAGCTAGATATTCAACAAGCCTTGCTCAGGAAACTGTTGAGCTGCATTTTAAAAAATGTGTAGGTGTCTAGAAAAACAAAAATGTGTGTACCTGGAATGGGTGTTTTCAGATGTACTGACATGTTCATCTCAATGAACACTTCTAGGAGTAAATTTTTCTGGGACTTTCCAGGTTATTTTCCTCACATTTTTAGGTGCATGTATACTTTAAAAATGTAGCCTCTAATGTCTTTGAAACCTGGCTGACTCTTTTAACTTTTACTTCTAAAGAGACCCCTACAGCTGGCTTTCTAAAAATATCTTTAGAGGGTAAAGGCTGAAATTACCAATAAATATTTTCTCCTTTGTCTTTTTGAGTTTGTGACTTCCCATCCTATGAAAGTGGGGTGGGAGAGGTGGAATCTTCTCAGATTTGTAAGCATGTCTGTGTTATGGAGGACTTGCTCTGACTCTAGGTTTTTTTAATTTTCCTTCTTCCATCTAGATAAAGAAGAGGCAACAGGATGTGGTGCGGTTTCTAGAAGCCAATCGCATTGAGTTCGAAGAAGTGGATATCACCATGTCAGAGGAGAAGAGACAATGGATGTATAAAAATATTCCTGAGGATAGGCAGCCTGCACAAGGCAATCCACTGCCACCACAGATATTCAGTGATGATCGGTACTGTGGGGTAAGTAGCTCTTTTGGTTCTCAGTGGGTTTCAGTATTCAGTACACTCAGCTGGCCATTTAAACGTGGGACTTGCTGTTGAGCTTTCTCTAATAGAATCTGAATTAATAGGGCAATAGGATCAGGTAATGATCAAACAGGGAAAATTCAGGTCATTCTTATATAAGTCCTAGGACTGTCTAGGGAATTCCCTCCAGGAATATGAAAATCAGAAATGTCACAAGCTTCATGTACAACCTATTGATGGTAAAGTGCCTGGTGAGACCACTGTAAGCTGAGAATTTGTGGTATTCTTGCTGCTTGATTGAGTATTATTTTTATTGTAATTAAACTCCTTTCCTGCTGCTGTCATGGTGTAAATTTCATTTCTGCTCAGAGCGTCTTTATGGAATCAGATTGTTTAGGATAAATGAACACTATTTGATTTGAGTCTGACAAGAGGTTGATGGGTGGACTGTTTTTTTGGTGTAAACTTCTCCATCCACCAGCACAAGCTGAAGCAGTATCCTTTGATATGTACATCCAAAGTGGTCCTGAATTAGTCCCTGGCAGATTCAGCTGTGCTGCTCAGGTCTGATGAGAGCCTGTTGACTGCAGTGCAATTGTTAGCTTAATGCAGGAAGCATATAAAAAGTGATTTATGATCCTCTGCAACAAAGAGATTGGGTATGATGCAGCAGCTAACTGGTTTCTTGAAGCAAAGTGTTTAACATCCTTCCCATGTGCTTTGTATTGGTTTTACTTGTTTACCTCAGCAGTTTAACTCTTATCTTCTTACTTCCAGGTAAGGTAAGTCAATCAAAGAAATGTATCTGGGACGTGGAAGGGATTATTACCCTCGCTTATGGATCAGCCCTTCACTTACCAATAATAACCTTTACATTGTTCTGTGTGATTTTAGTTTACCTGGGAAATACAACATTTTTACATGTTGTTTCTTTCCCTGTAGAGTGTTTTAACCTAGTCTTAGAAGTTGCTGTTTGGAATTAGCAAGGCAGAAGATGTCATGCAACATGTGAGATGATCTCATTAATCTGTCTGCTGAGCTGATAGCCATTTTGGTTGAGCAGACTTAATCCTATTACTAGACTTCACTGTCTGCATGAACATCTTCAAAGAGCAAATATGCTTTGAAAGAAACTATATTTTCTAGGATGAAGGAGAAAGGATGTGCAGCATCTCCAACATTCATGAGTTAACCTGCTGCATTAGTTAATGGAGTTCTTAGGTAATATAGTGGAGGCAAAACATTGTGCAGATTGCAAAGGAGGTCAGTGCTGGAAAGGGGGGTAAAATATTACAATTAGGTAGAAGTCAGCAAACCTTGCACATCTTGTTTCTCTTTGTCATTTTCAGTTTTCATGAGTGTTTTAATTTCAAACACATTCAGAGTGTTTTCATGTGTTTATCTTGACATAAACAACTAAAGCATAATCTCTATTAAGTAACAAACTGAAAAAATGCTGAGCTTTCTGTTAGTTGAGTTGGTGAAATTTGTAGTTAATAATTTCTGATTTGTGTCCAGGCAATCTTTAATCCAGTTCTCTCTATTAAAAATATTAATTGCATTAATAAAATGTAATTGCAGATACAGTTATTAATCATTAATCTGTCTCCTTTTCTTAGTCTTCTGAGATGCACTCCCCATTTTTCAGTAACAAGCTATGCTAAGAGATTTTGAAATTAAGCACTTGGCAAGAACAATTTTTATTTCCTGTGAACAAGATAAGAGGTGCAAGCACACAAGAACACAAATAATTTTAGTGATAATCAAGTGCTATGTTATAGCACCAGCAATACGATAATTTGCATGTTTTAATGACTTTACAGTCTGTTGTTTCATCTTAGTGACATTGCTATAAAATTGTATGTGAGAACAGAGTCTACCATTCAGACAAATCAGACACATGACCCTTCTTTTCAAATTTGCAGTAGTGTAAATCTGAAATCAGTACAGTTATTTTGCTCTAGTTAGTGCTTTGTAAGAGTGAGGGGATGCTAGTGTCTAGTGCATGCTTCTGGGGAAAACTCATGTACTTTGCATAAAGAATAGTAAAGTGGGGTTAATTTGGAGTAGAGCCTTAGTAGGATCTGGTAGGTTGTGTTGCATTGTTGGGCCCTGGAATCAGTTTTGTCTTGCCTGGTTCCTTACAGAGCTCATTTTCAGTTAGATTTAGTGGCTCCTGCTATAATACTTTGACCTACAGCTATGAAATGCAACTCAAATTGTGGATTATGTTCCCCCAAGAAAGTAATCCCATACTGTCTTTCCCAGCCACTGTTCTCCACAGCGGAGGGGTTTACCCACCTGACTTGCTTGGTCGTGGTACACGTTTCACATTCCTGGATCACCTGTTCAGTGGCTTCAGTGGTCAGGTCCACCCCTTGATCATGAACCTGTCTATGTTACATCTCCTCCTTGGTGTTCTGATGTGTCACAGGCCCACTGAGCTGTGGTCAGCTTGTCCTTACCTTCCCAATCCAGGTCCACTGCAGCCATTTCAGTTCTGGCAGCCTGGTCTGCCTGATCCTTGTTTCCTTGTTCTTCAGTGGCATGGCTCTCAGGTATGTGAACATCTGCATAACATCCTTTTACAAGGTTCTCCACCCAGGCAGCAGTGCCCTGCAGCAGCCCAGATATTTAAGCAGAAAGCCAGAAATGCTGGAAAATGGAATGCCTGAAATTAGGGCTGTGCCTCACACTTCTCCATAGCTGAGTACACAACTCTTTTTAGAGTAGAAGTGATTCCTGGATCTTTCAGAGGACTGGAAATACCCACTTCCCAGTGAAACTGCAGTCCTGTGAAGCTGCAAGTTAGCACTTTGAACAGTGACAGCTTTATATGCAGAAATCTGCCACTGAAGAGAGATTGCCTGAAATTTAGGCCAACCAAAATTAACAGAAAATCTGTCTCCAGGTGGGAATTTGAGCCAATGGGAAAATATTTACATAGCAGACTGACTCTTTTTTTTTTGTTTGGGGTTTTTTTGTTTTTGTTTTGTTTTGTTTTTCCCTTTGAGGCTGTTTGTATGGTTTAGAGTGTTATGGTAAGTCCTGATAGAGTGCCTAGTGGGCAGCAGTAGAAACAGAGATATGTGATATTTATTGTCCTTCCCTGAAATGTAATATATGGGTGTCAACTCCAACAAAACAGCAAAGGCATATAGATGAGAAAGAAATAAAATAGGCTGCTGAAAGAGGTGCAGTGTTCTTGGGAAACTATTCAGTGCACAGACAATTATTGTAGCCCTGATTTCTTTGCACTGTTATGCATCATTCTGTTCTGTTTTTTTTTAAGATTGTGAAAAGATGCATACATGTTTCTTTTTCTTCCTCTTTTATAGGTGTCACATTGCAAATAAGTAACTGCTTACTGATAAAAGAAAGAAAAGAATTTAACAAAACTGGCTAGAGGCCACCTCAGCTTTTCTGCCCTGGCCTGTCTTTTGGGGAGTTTGTTATTATTCTTGCGCCTACAGGTACAAAGAGCTTGAACTCTAGATCCTCCAACAATGTGGCAGAATTCCCCTTAGCATGCTGCTATAGTGTGTTCACTTTAGGAGCTAGAGGAGTTGGGAGGCTAATTCGGTATCCAGCAAGTCTACATTTGATTCTCTGCACCCTTAGATATATCTTGTCTGATTCACTTAGCATTTTTTTGGTCCAGGTCTGGTTTTAGAAGGGGGATAATTTTGCTAGATAAAAGTTAACGTGAATTGCTCAGAGATCATGTAACAATGGCTAATGATGCTAAAACTTTCTTGACTAATTATTTTTGCTATCAGAAGTAGAGTTTCCTGTATGGCAAATTTGAGCTCTGTGTGTGAAATTGTTCTTAATTGCCTTTTACAGTTGTTTTGGAGCAGGCTTTGGCTCATCCACAAACCCTAGACTGAATGTGACTTGAGGCCAGTGACATGCACTGTTTATCTTCCTGATTAAGGCCTTTTTTCAAGTGAGGAATATAGAAGGCAGAGCTGGTGTTGGAAAGCACCCTCTGCCCAGGAGTCTTCTCCACACTGGGAGGATTCTGTTCAGATCATTCACAAGGGTTAGTTATAACTTTCAGATTATGCCTATGCTTTTGGCATCCACTTGTCATTGCTTTTCTGTCTCCTGAGGAAAAGAGTTTTAGTTCTGTGTAATATGTACTTTATAAAGGGAAATGTAGTACCAGAGGCTAAGTGTAGAGTAGCCAGCTTGCTCAGTGTCAAGGCTTAAAAAATAGAAGCTTAGCAACTAAGTAAAAATAAAATAATCCAATAATTTTATCTTCCTCCTAGAAGTCAGGACTCGTTTCAGTAATGTATTATAGTGCTGCTGTTTACCCTGTAGTGGAGAGACTACAATCCTGTTGAACACCACAGTTTTTATTTAAACTAAGTAAACTTCATTAGTTGTTGTTTCAAAGTGAAGTAGCAGTTGTTTTGTAAACTATCCCTTTACATAAAAATGATAGGCATCAAAGACATCTCTGGAGATACCTTACTCTGTTTGGAGACTTCTTATTTAGTTAATTATTATTTTATATTTATATATAAATATAATGATGTAGGGTGTTCATGTATTTTAGAACACTTAAAAGGGACTGATGTAAAATTAGAATTGTTACTTTTACAGGTTGTCGTAGAAAATACAGCACATTTATTTTTCACTTTTATATTTATTACACTGATATTCTGCAAAACTTATCAGCAAGTATGACATAATCATTAAAATTTTTGTTTGGGATCCTGATACTCCTTTCCATGGAACAGAAACTTCCTATTGTGCCGTGCTTTCTTGAAAAAGCAGGTTTTATTATTAAAGATGTTGGACTACCTTAACTAAAGTAGTTTTAAAAGGCCAGCTCTAAAATAGAGGATAAATGATACCTGAGGAAAGGCTAGGAAATCTTAGTAAGTGTCAGTAATACTTTGAAGTCACATAGTATTGCACAGAATACAGATGTATTTTGGAACAATATCTAGAGAAGGTCATGGCTGTCATCAGTGAACAACAGCCAGGATGAAATAATTCAATCCACTTCTGTTCCACTTGTGTCCAAGTTAAAATATGTGCATGCAGAGCTTCTGAGCAACATGGTCATTTTGTGTCTTTTAGTCATTACCTCATGTAACAGCCTGACTACCATAGTCAGCTCCCTGATACTTCGATCTCAAATTCCTGTTGTGGTCTGATTTGGTAATACTCTTATGCAAACAATTTGCAAGATGACACAATGGGCTGGAAGGGGCACAAAAGGTGGAGGTGACAGCTCTTACCACCCATAGTACTTACAGATTCTGCCACTAACTCCCCTGAATATTCCCCTACCCCAGGTGGGTACTAGGCACCAGGTTTGAGGTCTTCAGTGCTGGTCTAAGGGAAGTCCTGCTGCACTCCCTGCCTTGGAGGTGAGGGATATCAGTTCTTAGATTGCTGATGTCTGTGTACCCTGGCACCATTGCTGCATGAATGGCAAACATCACATCAGCCTGAGATTGTCCTGTACTGTCCAAACAATAGAGCTGGGGCTGACATCTGCTCCCTTTTATTAAAGCCTTTGTTTCTGGAAGACTACAACTAAACAGATTACCAAAATAAACATCTGGCCTTTAGTAGAGGAGTAACAAGTTGCTTTGTAGAGTCAATTCTATAAGCTCTTTAAAAACCCTGTGTAGAGATCTTATCAGAAGGTTAGGTAATGAAAACTGTCGTGTTTAGCTTGTCCTGTGTTGATCTCGTGGAGACGTGATCATCTTTTATTTGTGTATTTATTTAATATTAGAAGAGACTCACGCATGCACATGGATTCTGCCAGGGTAGCTGTGCTGTGTAAGAATTTTCCATTGTAATACTAATCAGATCAGTAAATGAATGTCATCTGTTCTGGAGAACTGAACTGCCCTTTTCAGGGAGGATGTTAACAGCTCGTTCTCAATGGCATACAGTATTAACTCAGCCAGTAGCAAAGTGCTGATTGAATGTGTTTAAATTATGAGTTCCTCACTACTACTTGAAGGAGCAATTATGTTGGCCCTTTCATAAGAACAGAGAGATCATAATCTTATATTAAAAATATTGACAAAGAGAAATACATTTGAACAGCATGCCAATGGAGTAATCTGTAAGTGTTGTCCAGTAATCACTGTACTTTAAAAATCGTTAGGAAAAGCTATGCAAGCTACATTTGGGTGAGGTTCTTGGTTTTTTGCTTCTTGGTGTGGTAAGCAATAAAGATTTGTCTGAGATGTTTAACAAGCTCACTCTCATTGCCAGCTAAAGCAAACAGCAACAAAACCAACGTGCTTGTTTAAAGAAACTTTCTGGAAAAAATTTTATTCACAGTTGCTGTCTTTGAAAGTTCATTAGATGTAATGTTCTCCTAATCTTGGTGCAGCAGTGAAGGTAAAATTGCTAATTGTAAATCTACTCTGTGTTAGTGTTTTACTTTGATCCAATGCCTTCACGCTTCTGCTATATTCTTTGAAGCCCAAATAATTATTTATGCTGATCTGCAGTACTGCCAATTTTAACTTTGGTGTGCAGTAAATAGTTTCTCCCAGCAGTGACAGTGTTTATTTAAACAATCCTGAGTATACCTGCTTAACAAAATCCTGAGCCAAATTAATTATGGCAGTGTCTGTAATTATACCACCGCAGTGATCTGGTTTCCCAGCACCAGGAATACATCACACTTAAGGTCTAGCAATCATCACAGCTGGAATACAGCTAATCCTGTGGCCACCTTGAGCTATGTGAACTTGGCTGTTGCTGTTGAGAGAAGAACCTACCCTGGAAGTGGGATTTCTAGAGCAGAGAATTTCCAAGGACCAGTGGTTTTCCTACTGGATTAAGATGGCATAAAACCCACATGAAGGCCAGAAGAACCTAAGGCATTTGTGTCAGATTTCCTGAATGCTTGTCCAGTGTCTCAAAGAGTAAACTGATGTTAGTTTTCTGTAACATTTGGGCAGTCCATGGTCTTTGGGATTACTGCACAATGTAGACATTAACAAAGTTCTCCTGTCTTTGATTAATCTGGTTTTAAAGAGGTGCAAAGCAGCCATAGCACCTTTTATTTCCAAGATAAACTGCAAAGATTAAAATTTTAAAAACGAAGCTGTGGGAGTGTGGGGCTTGGAGGCTTGGGTTGTTTTTTGTTTTCTTTTCTTTTTTTTTCCTTTACCATCATACTTAATAGACAACACTACATGGCTTTGCTGATTATGGGGGGTTGGAACTAGATGATCTTTGAGGTCCCTTCCAGCCCAAGTCATTCTCTGATTCCATGTTAATTTTAAAACCTAGTGTATGATACACCTTAAGATTGGCATAAATGGCCTTATATTTGTGAGACTGAAGGTCCATCAAGCCCAGTTTTGTCCCAACAGTGACCATAAGCCTAGGAAAGACTGCAAACAAATCAAGATATAAAGTTTGAATATTTTCCTTGTCTTTAGTTATTTTTCTGAAGTAAATGCCACTTTAGCATATTTAGTAATTCTTACATTTTTATTTCATGAAGCCTTGTGGTGGAAACTTTTAACATCTCCTTTATGCTCTGGAAGTGCATTCCATGTGCTCACTACCACATCTACTACCAAGCATCCTGCCACCACAGTGAGCTTCACAGCCTTCCTAGCCTTCCTGCCATTACCCTCTGGGGTAACTTTGGTCCTGAAGACCTTTGCAGCCAAAGCTTGTCTCTCTATCCCAGTTTAGTCACTCAGCAGGAGCTGGGAAAGCAAAGCAGAGCTTTAGGCCATACCAGGCCAACATTGTTTATAGGTGAGCTACAGGCAAGTAGTTCACCTGCAGTGGCTTCAGTTTATTTTCAACAAAGTGAGAGCTTATTAGGTCAGCTAATCCACTCCACAGCAGCTCATTGAGCATATTGAATGCTGCAACTGTTGTGGTGTTAAAACAGAGAGGCTGTATCCTGCTCCAGTAACGTGGTGGGTGATGGACCTGCCACCAACTTTAAGGGTGAGGAACCGTGCCTAAAGCAGTCATCTAGTTGTTAACTTGTTAAAAGGCCCATTGTCCCTTGAAATGGCTTTTTACTCACCTTCTTTATCCTCCTATCCCTTCTTTGTCCCTTTAAACCATTCTGAGATGTACTTTTTCCTCCTAACTGGCATTTGTCCTTTTTTTCTAACATTTCATACCCTCAGTCATAGGATTTATCATCTGTTTTTTTGGCTTTTCGACTTCTCCAGAGGGATTGAGCATCTCTGCATTGCTGACGATTCATATGCACTGTCTCCATGTCCTACTAGTTTTAGTACTCAGTTTTTAATCAGTTTTAATCAACTACCGATGTTGCCAGAATTCCATACATTAATGAAGTGTGACTAGCAGCTCTGGAAAGCACCAAGTTTCATGATTTAAAATGCTACAGTCAAAATTATATTTGTACACATAGTTGCCTTTGAAGTAGGGCAGTGGGTAGCAGTTTGCCATGCTTGTATATTTTGAGGTTAGCAGCTGCTCTCAGAGTGCCTCCCATTGGCAGTGGGAGCCACTTCCTTGCACAGGAGCAGGACAGCACTGCTCCACTGATCCCAGCAAAGCCACAGTGCTCCTGGGGCAGAGCTGCTTGGGACAGTGACAAGAAGGTTGTAGTAACTTGCTGCTTGCTGGTGGTGAAGTGTGGTGCAAGAAAGGGAACCACTGCCTTGCCAAAACCAGTGGATGAACCTCCGTGGGAGGCAGAATGTCCCACAGAACTTTTCCAAATGGAACCCATTGGGTCACCAGTGAGTTGGGCTCCTGCCTGGATATGAAATTCTCATTTTCACTGAGCTTGTGCTCTTTTCCCTCTTCAGCCTCTGCATCTACTGTTTGTAGCAGTGTGATGTTTTTTATTGCAATAAGAATTTTTATGTCCTCACTCATGGATTTAGTGTCTTTACATGTGGCCCAAATCTGCACAGATTTCCTCCCCTTCTAATGGTAAGATCAAAGGCAGGGTGTTTTTGGAACATCTTTTATCTCGCCTGTGTTACAGGAAAAGCCAGGGATGCCCACTTTGAACTCCTACCACTCATGACACAGCCATTGCGTCATTGAGATCATATTTCACAATAATCTCTTAAGAAATTACTGTGCCAAAGTGATTTCTTAAAATTTTTATAGGACTGTTACGCTTTTTTGTAACATTTTTTGTTTCACATTTGAATATTTTGAGATCATATGTTGTAATTGCAGACATCACTAGGAAATTCTCCTATTTAAAATTTACTTCTACTTTATCTAAAAGCATTATGCTTTTTCTCCCCCACCACCCATGAAAGTAAGTTTCAATAGCATTTAAATACATTTTGCAATGCAGATATTTCAAAACATCAGGGAGATTGGTTCTGGTGGATAATCTCTTGTGGTTCTTAAATATTCAGGTCCTTTTAAAATGAATCAATCCCCACTGGGTTTTGTGTGCTTTCAAATACAGAATGACTCAGTTTAGCTTGCTGCTTAACCTTCACAATTTTTTCAGTAAGTGAATCCAGGTTTGGTAATCAGTAAAAATGTGGCAAAAACATACCAAGTCAGGACTTGATAATTCTGAATGTAAAATGATAGCTAGTACTTGAAGAAAGCTTTTTATCATTAAGTATTAAATTACGTTACGGAGGTTAGGTTAAACAGATGTTCAAAAACAGATTTTGGTGGATTAACTGAGTGTCAGTCATTGTCTGAGCCAGGAGTGTGGCCCTTTTTCTTATGACATTACTTTCAGTCACTTTCCTGCTTTCTTTTCTTACCAGTTTATTAACAAATAGTGTAAAAACCATGGTCTTAGAATAGTGATACTTCTAGAGCTAACTGAACTACTGGGATTGAGAGAATTCAGGAGAACCCCAGAACTTGGAAATGGTGCTGAGAGATGATGAGTCACCCAAACAAACATAGAACCTTCTTTGGACACACTGTTGAGACAAAGAAGTGTCTGGGGGTTAGTGGAGACTGCCTGTGGTGCTTAGGAGGGAGAGTATTCCTGGTGGGGACCCAAAAAGTATTCCTGGTGGGGACCCAAAAAGTATTCCTGGTGGGGACCCCACCAGGAATAAACAGGAACCTTGTCTGCCACGATGGCTGCATGCCCACAGGTTGTCTGCTGGTAGTCTGCAGGGTTGTAATGGGCATCTTCAGTCAGTTTGAGTCAGCCCTGATGTTAAAGAAAGGGTCCCTCTCCCTGTGGGTTGTACTCATCCACTGCTGCCCTACCTTCAGCCCCAGAGACAGTGTGACTCACTTGTTGATGAGCCCCATGGAGCAAAGTAAGGTTATTTCTCAGGTAGATCACACACTGTCTTCCCATGTGTTGCTTATATAGCCTTATCCCTCATGGGTTTTCATCTGCTTTAGGAGAGTCAGAACAGACCTTTTTAAGGTTTAATAGTGTCCATGCAGCTTTTGAAGTCTCTTTCTTAGAGGTCAAGGGCTTAATCCAACATCCTTCTGCAGAGCTTCAGTATTACTTATTACTCCTCTAGGTATTCAATGATTATATTGTCCCTTTTTAATCCATGGCACTGTTGGGAATCCTTTCAGTAATCTTTCGGTTTACACCATGGCTTAGTTGATTTGCCTGTTTTACTTGGATTTGCTTTCTGGCAATTACTTGTAAATTTTTGTTAATTCCTGAGTTAGCATATACCATGTTTTAAGAAGAAAACAACAAAAAGTCATCTTAAGAGGGTTTACTCTTTCTACTTCTGTCAGCTAATATACCTGAGGCCTGAGGACCATTATATGCTCCTGCTGGCTTCTTGGTGTCTTTCACAGGTGCTTTTAGTATAGGGGGTTAGGCTGAGGAGCTGCCCTTGTGCAGCTATGGTTGTGTTTTTGGGAGGGCTGAGGCTGTTTAAATAATTATGCAACTGCAAAGTATCCCAGTTCACACTGATATAGCAGTGTATCGTTACTGAAATGCTGGTAAAGCATCTTCATCCTAGCACACCATAAAGGTTTTAGGAGAAATTCTGCACTTAAATACCTTTAAAATATACCCACAACAGAGTTTCTTTTGATGCAAGTACATGCTTATACTTTTCTGTCAAAGTAGTGGGAGATGTTGAAGTTAGAGAATTTATGTGTTTTTCTTCACCACTGTAGTTTGTAGTTTGTGATATCATTTCTGTTTAGGTTTTAGGTTTGGGTAGGAGAATAGGGGTAAGTATCAATATTTTTATGAGCATTATTAGGTGTCACTTTTTAGTCTAATACAAGGTGTGGTAATATCAGTCAGGAAACTAGGAATACAAACGTTGACTCATCTTTTCCTCTTTTAATTCTCTAGGATTATGATGGCTTTTTCGAATCAAAGGAGAGCAACACTGTATTTTCCTTTCTTGGACTGAAACCTACTTTGGCATCAAAGGTTAGTAGAGTATTGCAGACTTTTTGTGGAATTATTGAGATGTTGAGATTGAATTTTCTTTGATCCCTGTGTGGGATGGAACTCTGTGTTTGGATGCATTCCTGCTGTGATCCATACCTTGTCCATATCACCTTAATGCTAATGAAGTAATTGAGATAGCTGTAACGAAAAGTAAAGCAGTTTAAAGTAAAACAAGCGTATACATGGGAGTAATTTGGCACAGCAGGTAAGTTAAGTTTAAAGATTGCAACTGGCTTAATTATAAGAGGAGACAGAACTGGGATCTTTCTGAAGCCTGGCATAATGGCTCAGGATTTATTTGTTAGGCATTAACAATTTTTTTAATGCTGAAATGTTGGAGCACTCAGAACTTAATTTAACTTTTTTGAATTCAGTTTTAGCAAACACATATCTACAGGTCAAAACACAAAGCCAGGTAGCGTCTTTCTGTTGAAGGCAGTATAACAGGAAATTTTATTGCCATATGGAAGTCTGGACACTTGTTCAAACACAGTCTGTGGTGCACCATTTGGCAGTAGATCTGACACAGAGGGGAGGATTTTTCTTTCCTTGGATACGGTATATCTATATTTGGTACTAGTACTGTTTCAGGCCTGGGTGGTAGCTCTTGGGTATCTATAGAGTTCTTCTTCTGTCAGGAATTCATTTATTTCTGCACCCCTTGAGGGACAGGAGTAGGAAGGAACCTCAGCAGAGAACCACAGAAGCAGGTTATTTTGGCAGCCTGCCTCACCTTGTAGATTGGATAACTTGTCCTAGGAAAAAGATAGTGTTCTGGCACAATCTGAAATAGCAGCTTCTATGCAGCTCTGTTCCTAAAAAATATTGTGTTGGAGGCCTGGAGGGGTGTCTCAATAAACTTACTGCTTCAGTCTGGTGGTACTTCAGAGAGATGCATCCTCAGCTCCTAAGTGGTTTGGGGTTAGGGTTGCCTTATATGCAAAGGTCACAGGTATGGGAGATGAGAATGTATTAATAACATTAATATTGTGTTAATAATAATTAATAATACTCTTTATTTTTTCTCTTTTCAATAGGAGTCAGAACCATAGAAAGCTCATGTGAAGTATCAACAAGCACATTCCTGAATGAGTGACTTTATTCTTCAGCACATAACAGCTTCCCCACTGGATCACTGTGATAGAGCAAACATGTCATTAGTAGTAGTCTGCTTGCCATGAGATGGTGCTCTCCAATAATGTGGAGCTAATAACACACATATGAAATAGGATTAGGGCTGGGCTACTCATCTTCCATTGTAAAAATGCTCACTGTTGATGTTTCACTTTTGTCTTTGGATTTTGCAAGTGGCCCTGATATTCTAGCAGGCATGTATGTTTGAGAATAAGGATTGGAAGTGTAGGGCTTGTCATATTCCTTACCTTTTTTAATTCTTCCCACTACTGTAGTTCAAATTAGCTCATGATGATAGTTGAAGTGCTGGTGGTTATTAGGATGCTTGTGCTGGCTATGATCCAGAAGGTAAAAAGCATCAATCTTGAGATCTCAGTCTAAGCCAATAACTGCCATATTTTTGCTCTACATTTATTTATTGTGATGTTTATTCTAGATCATGGTTGTTTTAAGAGACATGGGCTGCTAATCTTGTTAATGAAGACTCAATTTGTCTAATGATGCACATTGCAACTGACTGTTTAAAACAAATTGCTACCATGAAGGAGGTGCCAAAGTGAAATATTTTGACATGTTTCCAAATGCAGGTGAAATGTTCAGTAAAGCACTTGGTGGCAATACTGGGGAATTCAGAAGAGCTAAAGGGAGTCTCATAGCTAATGATAATATGAAGTTATGTCTTAACTGAGAAAGTCTTTAACACCCAAGGTTGGAGCTCTATAGTTGGACTGTCTTAAAATGAAATTTTGCCAAAACTTCAGTTTACCTTCAGTAACACACAGCTCCACCACAAACCACATGAGGGTCAGGGGGTTACTTTGAGAGCAAGGTTTCAGTCCCATGGTTAAACACTCCACCATGGTCCAAGATCATGCTTAACTTGCCTAGCTGCTGTCCTGGTTATATCCCCAGATGTGGTCATGTGGAGGTGCCTCAAAGGCAGTGAGAAACCTGTGTGTGTGCTTTGCCAAATGAGGCCAATGAGTTTGTTCAGCTGAAGAACAGGAGCCAAGTAAAGGAAGTGGAGATTATTCCAGTGGGACTGCATTGATGCACATAGCAGAACTTAGGCCTATGACTTGCCAGTGACCATTACAGAATGCATTCTAGACAGAAGTAAAATTGCATCACACATTTTGAATCAAATCCAGATACATAAATAACAGCTATGCTGTAATGTAGCTTTTACTCTAGTGATTTCATGCTGGCAAGGTAGTGCCATCAGAGTGGACATCCTTATGTATTTGGGCAAATGAAAGACAGCCACTGTATAGAAAAGCTGCTTTGCAATCACTCAGACTGTGTAGTTTGAAGGAAGCCAGACTTGTAAAAAGTGTCAGAAAGCAATACTATCACAACAAAACCCCACTGTGAAGTAGATCACATATTCTGTTGACATCACTAATCATAGCATACCAGACATGTCAGCTGGAAGGGACAACTGAAGGTCTTCTGGTCCGGCACTGTCAAAATCAGGCTGAAGAACCACACTAGCTTGGATCAGATATGGGTTTGTCTAGCAGAGCATTAAGAATATCCAGAGCTGAAGATCTCATAACTCTCTAAGTAACCAGTGACATTGCTGCAGTGCTTTCCTAGTGAAAACTTTATCTCTTCAAGTCCAGCTTTGGCTCCTAGGCTTTAATTTGAGGCTGCTGCCTTTGCAGTGGTTTTTTTTTTTTGGCAGTCACAAGAAGAGATTGGCACCATTCCTTTTTTAATGACCCTCAAAATAGTTGTAGGCTAACATTGGGTCACCTCTTAGCCTTCTTCTTACCAGACTGAACAAACCTGGCTGCTCAGTTGAGCTAAAGATCTAGATGGAACAAGAGCACACACAGATTTGAAGTCTGTGGTTGTATTCACAGGTCAAAATCTTTTCCAGAGCACCTTCTTTAGAGGAATCTTGAACGGGCATTGATGTATGTACATGCATTTTTAAGAATTATGTTGTCTGTGTCAAGGTACTGTGACATTCTTGTAACCAATCCCATATTTTCATGAGACTTGAACCTCGCTATAGGAAGGGAATATGACATGAGGTGGAGCTGTACATTGTTAACTTCACCACATTCAATATAACTATTCCTAAAAAGAAGTTAAATATTTAACTTTGTAAATGAATAGATATATGAATTTATGTAATTTTGCAGTTGATTACAGAGAAGCCATCCTGGATTTATCATGTACTTGATATGTTGTAAACTTTGAGAACTGCCTGAAGTCCCAGGTTTGATAAATTTATCTAAGTGTGTAAGCATAGACACATGAGTAATCCTGGGTGTGAAACCCCAGGCTTACTGATGTGAAAGGAAAAAACACTCTGATTTCTCCAGGGGTGAAATTAGTTTCACAAAGCTCCTTTTGAATTTTGATAATTGTAGAATAGAAGGCTCTCGTTTAGTGGAGAGTTAGTCTTGTTTCAGCTCTTAAGTAAACCTGGCTTATTTCAGAGCATGTGTGTGGGCATAGTCAGTTGTATGGAGGACAACACTAGCTCCAAAGATATCCTGCTTGCTTGCATGGATTGGCAGTGTAAGTCCCTTAGAATGTGTGCTTTTGAATTATAAGTAGCTAGTTTAACAAAAAAAAAAAAAAAAAAAGTATATATGTTTGGATGTGAATTTTGACTGTTGTACAACAGCCTTATTTTTGTAATTAAAGCAAGTAGACTTCTAGTTTGTTACACAAGATGATCTGGAATTTTTTTAATCAGTTTTGTAGTAATGATATGTAGCTATCAGGTAACTGAAAAGGTCTGGGGAAACTAGAGACATTTATTGAAAGCGATAGGAAATTCTTAATTCTGTTTTAAATTTTGGTGTATAAAGCTATGCTTAAGAACCAAATGATCCCAGTTTCTAGCTAATACTTATAACTACCCCACTTTTTGAAATGGAGAGCAGTGTGAGTGAAACTTAATCTTTGTACCTAGCTAAAGTTGCTGTGTGGGCTGACGTGCACGTGCACATTCACTGTATCAGTGGCTTTGATAGAGGTGTTTTTGTTTGTGCCACACACTACTGGATAGTGCCTTGCCAGAAAGAGGACTGTTTCTGTGGGGTCTTCTTAGATGTGCTTAAATTTTGAACTGAGAAAGGCATAGTTTCTATATTGCTATTTTTTTAATAATACAGTAAATTTATTTTGAGGCCTGAGTCAAAAGGCACATTCTTTGTAAGACTGAAACAGTTTTTGATGAGTCTTCTGAACTCTTGATTTTTCCTAGGTGACTTTGTTTTTTTAATTTTCTTTTCCTTTTTGTTGACTGTCTAGCATCAAACCTTCCAAGGGAAGTGAACCTGGAGTAAAGCCCATAAATTCATGTTTACACTTTCTTTAAAATAGTGTCTGATTTCAATGTTGAGCAGGCCAAGTGCTATCACTGAAATGAAGAGTAGCTGCCAAGCTCTCAGTGGATTTCTTGCTTGTCCCTCCCTGTCCTTTTTCACCCTCAGGCCATTTATTTGAGGTGTCTTATTCAGGCATTACCGTGGTTCAGAAGTAGGACCCTGAAATGCCTTGTGGCCCTTCACAGGAGTGCAGGATTGGGGTGATCACCAGGGAAATGCCAAATCTCTTTGGTTTTCAGTAACTTATTCACTGATTTCACTACCCATGGCACAAAGAGTGGGAGGAGGATGGAGCCCTATATGTTCACCCTTCACAGGGAGCCTGAGTGGAAGACCCAGTGCAGAATGGCCCTCAGCTTGCTCTGGCACCCTGAGCAGAGGTTCTCACAGGGGCCCTTCACTGGCAGCGCCACATGTGACACCACACACCACTGCTTTCCACAGGACTTCAGCTGCATCATTGCCTATGCTTCACCCTCCTGCTCCCTAAGGAATTTGGGAGGGAAAACAACGTCTTCTTGAGAGCAGTCCTTCAGCCAGGGCAGATCCAGCTTACTCCCTTATCTTTACCTCTTCCTCATGAATGTCGTTCTGTCCTGTGTAGACCTCCCTGTGTGCAAAGCTTCCACTCCCAGCCATCTGTAACATCCCTGTGGGGTCACAAACACAGAGCTGGTGTTCCCCTTCATGGCATCAGTGTTCTGTAACTCAGTAGGGGAGGGAGCATGTTGCATCCTAGGTTGTGTATGTGTTATGTATTAAACTGTGTTCATCTAATAAAGAACTGTAATTCACAAAAAGAAATTTGCACTGTGCTGTATGTGCTAAAATGAAAATATGAAATGAAAAAATACGAGTTTATTCTTGTTGCGGCTTGCTTTGGTGGCAGCCTGGTGCTTTGGTTTGGGCAGCCTCTGCAGGTGGAAGCACTGCAGAACTTTTCACCTGGGATGGGTGAGCCTGATTCTGTAAGATGTTAATTGGCTTTGAACCCCAGTAGCTGCATGGGAATTGCAATGTGTCCAGAATACCTGCAGGTTTGGGGTCTACCCAGGTAAATAGCAGAGTGAGGGTGTAGAGGACTTCTAGCCCCAGATGCCAAACAAAAGCCATGGCTGCTTTTCTGACTCCCAGAGGACCAGACCACCACTGCACCTAGGCATGAGGGATTTGTTTCACCAATGTGTGACTGAAGGAGTGAGGAGCAGATCAATGCTGGCATGGAGACAAACCTGCAGAAGAAGGTGGTTAGGAGCTCGGGGCAAGGCCAAGCAAATAATATGGAACTGTAGTGGGTGAGGTTTGCTGAAGGTAACAGCTCAGGTTTGTCCCATTCTGCTTCTCCAGCTGCTGATTCCCCATTACTGCTCTTCATTAAATACTTCGAGTTCACAGCTTCCCAACAGAAAAAGGGTAACTCAAATTTCATGTTTTCTGCATGCATTTCCAAGATTGCCTCAGCCAGTTTTCCTTCTTTCCTGCCAATTTGTGTGTCAACTTCTCTTTCACAGGGCAAAGCACACACAGTGCTGGACATGGTGTGGGTGCTGCTGCTGTCTGCAGCGCATAAGCACCGGTCCATCCTTCATTTGAAAAATCCACCTCATGGAGCCTGATGTTAAGGCTAACAGCCCTTCCCTTCTTTTTTCCTTAGATTCTCTGAATTTCACAGTTTTATCTGCTTAACAGAGGGATGCAAGAAGAATGTGGATGTGAAGAGGTCAGCCTCTCAGGTGTGAGAATTAAGAAAGCTGAATCACTCTTGAGCGTAAAATGAGCAGCACACTAATGTGTTCAGATACATAACCTTTGTCATTTAATTGTGGGTTTTCTAATTAAAGCTGTATTTGGATGGGGCTCCGGCTTTTCTGCTTCAGTTTTCTTTGCTCACACCCCCGTATTGTTCTCTTTTAGCTGTTGCCTAATGTCTGTCTGCTGGGAATAGCCCTTGCAGAGTCCTTTGGTGATATCGCCTGCCTGGAGCAGTGGCACAGCTGTGTGCCATCTCCAAAAGACAGGAATGCTGCTTGCTGAGATGGCTGTGGTCCCACAAGCACTGCCTCTGACTGGTGCTGCAGTCTGGCCATCCTGCTGCTGCCCTACCACTCTGCACCTGGTGATGTCTGTTTAATGGCTTTCACTGCTGACCCCCAAGGAAATGATCTCCCTACTATGAGACTTCTATAATCACTAGCACTCTTGGTATGATATTCCTTCTGCACATTTTAATCTTTGGGTTTTCATAGCTTCAAATCCTCTGTTTTTATTCCTGATTTTGAAGGATATGTCTTTTTTTCTTTTAGATGTATTCTGTGAGTGACATAAATTTGAGTTTAAGCCATGAAAGGGCTTTTAGGTTGGAAGAGCTATACAGCATTGCTGTGAAATATGCTCTTGAGTCATTAAGGTAAATTGCTGTAGCATCAGTGCTGCTCCAGATGGACTATGATACTTAAGCCCTAAGTGGCCATTTCATGTCCTTTGGAACATTCTTGCTCTGAGCAAAGTGTGAGTATCCATCAAACCCACTTATACCTACTGAAACCTGTGGAGGGGATGGCATTTCAATGCAACAGATTTCATAGTCTGCATTAAATAATCAGCCTAGAGGAGATTCTTGGGTTACAGAGACAAGTCCTCTGCTGTTTCTGTTGCCACAGAGCCTGTTTCATAAAACTACACAACTCCAGCTAAAAGCACAACATTGGCTCTGGGTTTTTTTTCCCTGTGGTTTTTTGGCTCTGCTGTGCTAGTTGGAAGGTTGTCTCAAAATCCTACTTCTCTTGCAGCAAAAAATAAACTTTCTTCCAAATTCCAGCTGAATTTTATTCGTGGCCAGCTTGTCTTCGTTGTCCTGGTTGTTCTTTCATTTGCATATCTCCCTTTCAGGAATTACCTGTCATGAGTTGGTTCCTTCTGCCTTAGCTATGCTTTTGTCAGGTAGAGGAACTGGCTGAGCCAGTGAAGGGTCCAGTTCTCCTGATGGCACCACTGAAATCCAGGGTCAATCCAAATCCCCAGGATGAGAAGATTCCCACTAGTCAATAACACAGAGTAGCTTCACGAAGCAAGTCCAGAATGAGCTCTTTAATTACTTCAGCTAGCAGAATTTGTAATTAAAGATGATCCTGATACTTGCTCTCAGTGTCTTGGCAGAAGTGTTGCTGTTAAACAGTTTCTCATTTTAGCCCTGATTGAGGTATTGCTCCAATTTAGCATATTTCCTGGCATATTGTGTGGGCAGATGAAAGAACTGTGCTTGCTAAATACATGAATTAAACATTCTCTTGACAGACTTTAACCTTCAGTTAATTCAAAGGTGTCAGAAAAATCGATAGCCAGGGATGCACTCCCTGAACTTATAATAGCTGCAGGAGTGAAATACAGATCTGGAAAAGACCATGGGTAGCCAGCCATCTTTTAAAACTTTAATAATTTTATTTCAGTTTAATAGATAGACATACCTTTTAAAAAATGTTTGTAAATGTAGATTCCAATTCCACACTAGTTAGAACAAGGAACATGACTATCCTTGGCAGACAGCAGCAACTCCTGCATAAGATCCTGTATGTGAGGGGCCTGAGATCTGTTATGGTCGTGGCTCTGTTTGTGGGCTGTGGTGAGCAAGACAAGGGCAGTGGCCACTTTTCATGTACAGGCATGTACACAATCTGTCTCCTTCAGCAGCTGAATGCTGCCTGCTGTTTCTGCATAGGGCTCAGGCTGCGCCCCTTTCCCCTTCTCTTGCTGCTGCTTCTCATTCACCCCCCAGCACAGTGCTGCTGCCTGGATTTCCTAATGTCAAAGCAAAATCACTGCATTTGTCCCAACAAAATCTCTCTTGTGGTGTTTGGTCTGACCTGCTTCCTGCGTGTGTCTTTCAGCAGGCTCCTGCAACTGAATCCCTCCACCTCTTTTTGTACCATCCTATCTAAACTTCCAACACATTTAACAGAGTAATTTCCAGTCTTCTCTCCTTGCTTTACACCTTTTTGTACCTTCAAATGCAATCTCTGTGCCATTGTGTCTTCTCTTTGCCACCACCCCCGGCTTCACATCAGTCTTCCTGCCTTGTGTCACCAGCTGAGAGGTTACAAAGATAAATGAGAAGTTTTGGGACATTTTATAAGGGGAAATGTAACAAACATCCTGGTTATCTTCTTCCCAGAGTAATCAATTGCCATTGCAATGTACCACTCACCAGAAAACACTTCTCACTGGGACAGCCAAAAGCCCTCAGAGTAGATGCGTTGAGATGGTGCTGTGGAGCTCATGCTTTCCAAACCCCAGTGGGACATATGCTCTTTTATTTAGTAGTAGTAGTAGTAATAATAATAATAATAATAATAATAATAATTTAATGTAATAATTCAACAGAATAAGAATAAATAAGAATAAGAAAAAAACCACTGATGCATATGTCCTAAAACCATGGAGAATGAAACATGAAATGGTGACTACTTCAGCAGCTTTTCCCAGCTAAAGACTGGGGAGAGTTTTGATCACTGTAACTTTACAGGACCTTCTTCACCATGAAGACCTGCTCAACATCCTCTCAGGGTTAGGATGACCTAATATTTATATTAAACTGTCTTCGTGGATGGTAATAGTTGAAACTAGAAGAACATTCCAGGTTTTCTTAGCTTCCTCTATTCCGCCCAACTACATCACAGTATCTTAGCAAAATCTTCAACCAATCAGCAGCAGTCCTTATAAAAGATGCTCTTAGACACTTAGCACTACAGGGGATCAATAAAGGCAAACTCTGTAATTGTTGCACCTTTCCGAAGACATTTTTCACATCCTGGGGAATAAAAAGCTAGGTAGAGGGCTGAAAGAAAGGTGAAGTTAGGGAATGAGGTCTCTAGTGAATATGGTCTTCACCGTGCTTCAGTGTGCTGACTGAAGATCTTTACATTAGGGATGTTTAGAGAGATGTCACTCACTTTCCTTGTAGAATAAAGAGATGGAAAACAAGCCAATGCAATAATTACTTTTTGCATTTTTCTTGAAAGATAGACGCCACAAAGAGAGCGAGTACGTTGACTTTTTTAAATGTGCACTTTCAATCACCTCATTTTTCATCAAGAAAGGCTTTGATGGAAAACTGTTCTACCAGCAGTTCCATTAATAACAAGCTCACTTCACATAAATTAGTACAGGAAGTTGTTGAATAGCCTTCTCTTTCTCCTGCACCCTCTTAGCTATCCGTTGTTGGTAGGTATCCTGCTGTAACACTGTCAGCACACCCTGGTGTGGTGCTCCCCATCTCAATCAGGGATCACTTGATCACCTCTAAGGAGAGCACATCTGCTTTGGGAAAGCACAGCCATGTTGTCATGGACATCCAGATGCTGCACCAGCACATAGTGACACCATGTTACCAAGGAGTGGTAACCCAGGGGAAAACTGGAAACAGGCCTTTTCAAAAAATGGAAGTCGTGGCTTTGTATCTTCGCTTGCTTTGGAGGACGAATTCCTTTGGTGCTGCCCCAAAATGTCAGTCCTGTATCAGAGACAATCAAGCCAGGGAAAGGGCAGGAGGGAAGAGCCTGGCCCAGCCATGGCAGGGTGTGGAAGGAAGCAGGGAGCTGGGATGTGCTGTCTGTCACTGACATCTAGAGGACAGCACAGACAGTCTGTACATTGTTAAACATGAGGTAACCAAACCTCATGTATAGTGAGCCTTCCCTGGCCTGGCACCACTCACAGGCACAGAGATACTTGCAGCTGAAACTCACTGGCTTTCCATACTCATGCCACCTTTAAGCATTCTACCCAGTTTGAACTCTGACGTGGCATCTTTTGTTGTCTGTGAGGCACCAGCTGTCTTCCATGGGTGCCCTCTTCTTCCTCTTCCCATCAAACACAAAATGTGAGACTGACCAAACCAGCTTGCAGCTGTTGATGAAACAGAAGTTTCATCCTGGGGAACACGCTGGCAGAGCCATCACCTGCTATGGCTGTGAAGCCCATGGGCTTTACTCATCCAGGTGAGGGAGGTCAGAGGCTGGCAGAGCCCTCTGTCTCTAATGCCAGGGTCCACGGGCAGCTGCTTGGCACCCTGTGCTGACTGCAGTGTCAGCAGGGGGCTATGGGGTGCTGCTGGGTGCTGCAGGGCACAAGCCCTACCACAAGGTGTGTTTCCTGCCCTACTGGACTGTGGCTGGGGCTGGATGGGGTCTGTCTGCTTGGAGGAGCACCCAGGAGCGTTGTGTGATTCTGTTGTCATCCATTTGCATTGTGAGCACTTTACGCCTGCCTATAAAGAACATGTTGCTCAAGCCTCTGTTAATGCAAGATAAGGCGGCTTTTAAAATTAAAGAAAATAAGTAGGGGTGCTCCTGATAAATTAAATTAATTTTAGAGACATATTTCCACAGTAGGCTCCTCTTCTTGGCACAGCTGAAGAGGAAGAAAATAAAAGTTATTACAGACAGACCACCTTCTCTGTGTCTTTCTGCCAACACCAAGGTGTTACAGATGTAGAAAACAACAGAAAAGGCTCAAACAGCAATTCCTACCATTTCCAAGAAGCATTAGACGGATTATTTTTAACTGCTGCTCTTTGAGCTAGGCTCAAGTCTTTTGCCCCAGGAGGTGGTCAGCAATCACTTCAAGCCAAGGAGCTGCTTCTGCATGAACAAGGGCAGCATCAGCAATGATAAAGGAGTCATCCCACGTGTGAGGCCACACTTGAAGTGCTGTGTTCAGTTTTGGCTCCCACTAGGCAAAAAGAGAGGTGGACCAGCTGGAGAAGGTCCAGAGAAGGGCCACAAAGATATTTTAAGGACTAGAAAGACTCCACATTGGGAAAAGGGTTTGTTGAGAACCTTGAGAAGGGAGACACTATTACTATGCTCCAGTATTTACAGGGTATTTATAAAGAAGATGGACACTGCCTTTTTATAAGGAGTCACATGTAAAACACTAGGGGTAAGGAGAAAATGTTACTCCTGGGGAGTTGCTGACCAGAGAAATGAGTGAAGTCTTTCACAATGAGAACAATCAGCCATTGGAATAATCTCCCCAGGGTAATGGTGGACTGCCCAGCATTAGACAGTTTAAAGATTTGGCTGGACAGTGTTCTGGGCCATCTTGCCTAGACCATATTTTTGTCAAGAAAGGTTGAACAAGATTGTCCATGAGGTCCTTTCCAACCTGATGTTCTATAGTTCTATGATTCCTCTCAAGGTAGCTGAGCATGCAGGCAGCAGCTCAGCACTCTGTTTAGACCACATCAAACTGGCACATAAAGGGTTAATTTCCCAGGCTCACGGATTACTCTACACCTTGGTTTTTCAGCTCCCCTGAACAGTCTGTCCTCATAAAGAAACTGAGAAGAATAGTAAAAGGATGAGTAAACTGTTTTTCACAAAACTAATAAAAGTTTTTAGAGGGATTTTAATTGAGTGCTGCATTTAATTAGCTTTTCCCATGCCTTCAGCTTTGCTCTCTGGATTTACAAGGCTGAGTTCAGTGAGGGCAGGTAAGGCAGTATGTGTAACCTGTGCCACTGCTTTCCAGCAGCTCTGCACATTGGCATTAGTCAGCCACCCCCATTGCTGCCTACTTTCCTGCTGGGGAGGCTCCTGCACGTTTGCTTTTGCAAGAATTTGATCCCAGTGGTTGACATTTGCAGGTACTTTTTTTATTTCATTAGTTTGATGAAAGATCTTCAGTAAAAATCAGGCAACAGTGAGCATGATGCTCATGCCTGTGGTGATAGAAATGGCATTTCTGCTTCTCCTGCACACCATGTCTGGAAAAGCAGACAAACACAACAAGAAGAAAGTAGGAAAACCTGCTCACCTGCAGTGAAAGCACGTTATGTGTGGAAAATAAATTGGGCAGTGAACACTTGATGATGCTTCTGTAGAACTGAATGACATGGGGACTGACTTCTTCACAAAGCTTTAAAACTGCAAAAGTTGTTCCAGTTATGTTCAGGATCAAAACTTCCAAATATTTACTGTTTCATGTTATAAACCAGTCAGTAGCCACTATCCTTCAACCAAGGAAATTTCTTCAGTGGACAGAGAAAGGTTACTTTATTCCTCCTCCCTGTTCCCCCAAACAGTGGGGCTGTCATTTACTGTTTCAGCATCGACCCTAGTGAAGGAGATGTATGGATGAGGTAGAAACCTCCCTATCTTAGCTGACATCACCCCCCTGGGACAGGAGCCACCTCTTTGGAGCACCCCTGTGTGAGAATGATGTCTTTGGGGGCTGTTTTGCACCATCTGAGACAGCTGGTGTGGAGGACAGTGCCTCCATGGCCAGGGAAGGCTGACTGAGGCAAGTCTGGGGGCTCAGCTCAGTGCCACACAGGGACACCCCAGCAATCAAGCCAGTTGCTAAAGGAAATCAATTTTAAAAGCAGATGGTTTAATTAGAGCACTAAGCTCCCTCGTTGTAATGCTATGTCTCCAGATAGTTTTACTGTTTTATTAACAAGTCTCTTGTACTTATTTCTTTCCTGTTACTTGACAGATGCTTTCATCAGGGTTATATAAAAGTCCTGTTTTCATCCCTACTTTGCCTAGAAATAGGTTAAAGAAAAGCTGAAATACAGATTAATAATTATATGCAGAGTGACATACTAACCATATACATTTTTCAAGTAAAAAAATGCAATTTTAAGCCAATTGCCTTATTGCTCCACAGTATTATGTGCTGGCCTAGGAGAGGTTTCTCCAGGGAAGCAGCTGTTTTTTGCTGAGGCTGACAGGATCTCTGTGCTGCTGGGGGAGAGACAGAGTGAAATGCCTCTCCTTGCACAGGCACACAGAAATGGGAAAAACCCCTCAGAGAATTTCAGTGCTGCTACTGTCAAGTCAGAAAATTAGGCTGCAATTAGACAGGCCCCTGTGAATCTCTGTTGCTTCTCCTACACACATTACTGAGCAGCCAGACTGAAATTTTGTGGAGAGATACAAGTTTACCAAAATTCTTGGAGCAAAGTTAGCCCTCCTCATTGCTGGGTTCAAAGATGCACTTGCAGGAAGCAGAAGTGTGCCATCAAAGGTGCTCCTGCATGCTTGCTTGGCTGTGTAGGCAGAAGGACCAGCAGATGACAGGCACATCTTGAAAACAGCAGTGTGCTTTCTCACAACACAAAGCACCTGAAGCACAAGCTCTGTTAAAGCAAACCATGGTCAGCCACAAGACATAAACAGCATTGCTCTCAATTGTTTAAATATTGGTTACAACCCTTCAATGGTGAGGAATTCATTGTGATCATAGCAACTGTAGAGATACCCTCACCTCATCCGTTGGTGTTACCACTGGATAAACGTGTCATCATTCTGTGGACATTAATTGCAGTCCAAAAACTAAATTCATCCTTTAGCCTTTTATTCATCTTAGAAAACATACTAATTGTGGGATACAGCTTAGCTCAATTTAAGATTAATGGATGAATGTTTTTACATGAACATCAAAGGTCTCATTACCACAAATGGACGTCTACAGAGGGCGACTTGAATGCAGGCATTTGCTATCTAATCCTGGACCCAAATCCTGTCTTCTGTGGAAAAGATAAGAGATCTTCATGTTTTATCCCATATCCATCTCCAATGCACCAGTGTCACAGCTCCCAGACCTCCAGATATATGCCTGCTTCCTGCTTGCTCTACTACAATTGCCCAAAACTTTACTGCAGTCACTGTGAGGCAAGATTTTGGGAAAAAAGGGAAATTAGAAAAAAGTCTGCTTAGAGTAATTTTAGAAGTTCCATCTTTTAGTGAAAAAAACTCATTTCAGCATGAAATGAAAGGCCAGTCAAAGAAATTTGGTCTTAAAAGAGCTTTGAAGGTCTCAGCTGTGCTTAAGATTTTCTCCAAACCTGTATGTTTGCATTACATTTTTTTGACTGAAAATGCGCTTAGTGCTAATAAGGTACTAACCTGGTTTTGCCTGATTTTACATATCAAAAAAGAGCAGAACATCCTTGAACTGTTCTTCAGGAAAGGATAAGACAAGTCAGGGAATGGGACAATCTCAACATTCCCTAATAAATTGCTTTTCACAAACTGCATTAAATAAACAATAAGCACTATATGTTGCAGGCTCTGTGGTTTAACTAAAAGAGGCCATAACCCTCTGGAGTTTACAAGTGCTTGGTATGAGCTAAAACAGTTTGGCTGACATCTGCTTTTGCAGCAGATTTCCCATAGCATCCAGCTATTCCAGTTTATTCACAATTAAATCACAACAGAGACATCTGCTTTAAAAGTGAAAGTAAATCTTCCAAAGCAGTTACAGCTGCACGGTCTTGATATTTTTTTTTTAAGGCAATGGGACCATCTTCTTTTCCAAATGGCTTTTAATTAATCTCCTTCTTCCAGCTACCTTTATAAATACTACCATTGTCCATGGTTTGTTACCACAGTAGATAACTGAACTAGAAACAACACATAAGGACTTTTTAGATAAGATTACAGGGAATTCAGCCCTGGCAGCAAAGAAAGGAGCAAGAGTGGCACAGAGCTTAGCAGAAATGTCACTGACACGAGCAATGATAACCTTTAAAAAAGTTTCCTATGAAGTAGAGATCAGGAAAGAATATAATCAGATCTTTACTGATAACAAGCAAGAACATAATCAGGTCTTTATTGATACCAGATAGTAAAAAACCCCCTCTCACACAGAAAATGCTTACTTGGGCTTTTCTCATGCTCAACTAGCATTTCATCTAGTTTAGTTGTTGGGAAGGAAGATCAATCGAGCTAGTGACTCTTTTCACACTGGCCAGCTGTCTTCATAAAATGTTTTATAAATTAAAGGAATAAAAATCAAGTCCTGTTCACCTGTGCTTTTCTAGTAAAACATCACCCCCTGTTTTTAATTGTTGCACTTCTATTTCAAAGGGAGATCAGATTTCTTCTGTGTTTTCCTTTACCTTTTTGTGACATTATAATCAGGTGTTCTGATTATAGCACCCTATTTTTGTGTTCACAAAATTGCTTGTCTTGAATTTGCAGCCAGTGCCTGAGAGGGGAACTGACTGGCTGCAGGGATAAGAGAGGTCTCACAGAACTTGTATTCCTACTAAAATTATTACAATAAATGATTTATCACTTCTGAGCAAATATCTGCCAATAGAAAATACTTTTCCCAGATACTTAGAAAGGAAAATTGCATTTTCCCCATCAGGTGTCAAGCAATGCAGCAAAATGCTTTGGTTTTCTTCCTCCTCTTTTTAGCCAAACCCAGGTTTGGTCAATTCTTAGCAAAGCTGTATCACCCAGAAAATTTGTTTCCTCCCCAAAACAAAGCAAGCAGCGTGCACATCTGTTCAAGCACAAACATTGACAAAGATAAACCCACCTCCAGCAGTGATAGATCCAGGGAGACCTGAGCCCTAGAGACATTTTGTGCAGCCAATAGGAGGCTGTATCTGTCCCTTGTCCTGCCCCTGCTGCGGTGCCCAGACTGGGTGTCCCTCCAGCACCAGGAGAACCTTGTGGGATGCAGAGGATAAGGATGGTGTTGGGATGGTGCCTCTGCAGGAAGCAGGATGGTGTCCCAAGGACACGTTCAGGCTAATGATTTCTGACTGGGAAAGGAAGGGAGATCAGGATGGGATGAACCCCAAAAAAACAAGGTGAAAAAAACGTTACAGGAGAAGCTTTATATGGGACAAGACAGTGCTTGAGCTTACTTGAAGCTGAATAGGGGAATGAAGATATAGGTGAGACACCATGTCTCAGAAAGCATACAAGACAGGCCAGCTGAAACTAGTATGAACCAGGTAATTCAAGGAGAATTCAAGATCTTTTGGGGAATTGAGCCTTGTAAGGGCAGCTGTGCTTAGGAAACCATATCATTAATGACTTTTAATGTTGAGATTGCACATGTAGTGGTGTTAGGCATTTGGAAATAAATGTAGCAAAACAGGGATAACCAGGTGGTTTGTTTGGAAGGAGACAGGGTGGAGAAAGGTAGGCAGGGGTGATGAAAAGAAGAGTAGAAATGTCGGGGCGGGGGGAAAGAAGAGGAAGGCAGTAATAAACCATTCTGTGAACATCAGGAAGTGAGATATTCACTGGCAGGAGCATGGACACCTACAGTCGGTGCTGAAGCTGATGGGCACATCTGAAGCCCACCAGGATGCTGAAGGAAACACCTTGGGTGATCCACTGGACTCCCCATCAGCTGATGGGAACACCCATCAGTCCAAAGGATTTGTGTGGGAGGTTAGAGCAGGGTGGAATTGTACTACAGTGACATACGGAGTGGGAGGGCACAGGGAGGAGTGGCAGAGCTGGAACACCTTGGAAATTACCCAGGTGTGATCTTTTGATCTGTAAGAATTTTCCATTACATTTGTCAGCTTCATAAACAGGTAGATAAAACTGCAGTCATCCAATGGAAAAAATCACAGTGTTATCACCCATCCTAAATATAAAAATATTATATTGCCAACTCTAAAAATAAAATAAGTATTGAGTATTCATGAGAATTTGAACATTGGTATTGTTTGTGAAAAAAAATCTTTGCTTTCAATAGGCGTTTCTTAATGCAGGGGCTGGTAAGATGAAACATTTGTTGACAGGTACGTCTTTAGCTTGGCTTTTCCTCTTTACAATGAATGATGACAAAACATGTATGGATTTAGAAAGATGGATTTAGAAAGTGACAGACTAGTGCTCATCATTTATGAGCTGGTTTATAAACAAATAATGCAGGACTGCTCCCTACTAATCAGCTGTTCTGGCAGATAATAGTTCAGGGCCAAGCACTGTCAGATCAAGAATGGAACAGCCTCTGCAGCCTTGCACATCTTTGTGGGCCTGGGAGTGCAAAACACAGAAGGGCTCTCATTGGGTTAAGCACTCAGAAACTCTCCAAGTGCATCCATAATCTGCTTAATGGCTAAGCTGGTTGGGAAGCAAGTGGCTGAGATTCTGCTGACCTTGCCCAAGGGGTCATCTCAGTCCACACAAACTTCAGAGGGTCTCAAGCTGCAAATGCAGCATGCTGGCTTGCTCAAAATTATTGTTACTGCATCAGAGATGTGTGGTTGCCTTGTCTGCATGAGCATTTAGAAGAAATATGGGTGTGATAATTTGCTCTGATTTGGAGAGTTTAGTAAAATTGACAAAAGACAAAAAATGGTTACAGGAAAAGCCAAATGTCCATTTTCCAGCAGAACTAATAATACTAAATTCAGGTAAAGGCCAGGGATTTATTTTCCATGGTGCTCATTGAATGCCCTAAAGCACAAAGTTTCCTGTACATTATATTACATTTAGATTTTTAAAAAAAAAAAAATAAAAAAAATCTATGAGTGTAAATTCTAAGTGACTGACTGGGTAGAGTGGAGTAGAACTATGCCTCTATCTTGAAAATTCAGTGTGATATATGCATTTTTATACTTGTTCAAGTTATCTTTAAAAATATTCATTATGCGTTATACCTTCTGTTTCCTCAATTTAAATATTTATCTATACTTCAGACAAGGATTCTAATAGCAACCATTTACTTGGTGTAATATTAGGTCTTTCATAGTTCCTTTTCCCTTCAAGGAGGAAGCCACATCCAATTCCAGGTATTTCTAAGGTCTGGTTTTACTGGAAATGATCAAGGCAAAGAAGGTATTAAGAACACTGTTTTTTTTTCATCACCTTCTAGAGATGAAGGTGTGTCTGACCAGCTTGTAATTCTCTGAATCCTCCTTACCCTTACTGCTTGAAGACAGGACTCACATTGGTTTTCTTTTAGTCCTCAGGATCCTCTCCCAGTTGCCATGGCTGTCCAAAAATAAAGGATTAACCTTACAATGACACTGGCCAGTGCCCTCAGTGCTGATGGGTGCATCACCAGGTCCCATGGACTTGTATGTGCCCAGTTCCTTGAAATGATACCTAACCTGGTCTTCCTTGCTCTAGACTTTCCCACTGGCCCTGGGAATCTGGGGTTCCTGAAGCCTGGTTTTACCCATACAGACCAAGAAAAGAAGGCAACAAGCTTGGTTTTTCCCATTTCCTCTGTCACCAGCTCTCCTGTACAATTCATCAGCAAACCCATATATCTCCTTCCTTTTTTTTCTGGCGATACATTTGAAGAAGCCCATCACATTATGTCCCTCACTGGATTCAATTTCAGAGAGTTTTAACTGTCCACATCTCTTTCCAGCTGTGCTGTGACTTTTTCCCCCTGGTTTTGAAGTGGTATTGTCCCTGCAAATAAAGTAAAAAGTAAAATAAAATGAAACATTCTAGCATTTATATTTCTTATCATTTTCTACAGGGAACACCCATTATTATAGAGTAATGAATTTCTCTTTTAGATCAGCAGAGTGAGACTGTCAGCTGTGTCTGAGTTGCAGTGATCAGGCATGGGTGACAACAACGCTTCTGTGTCTTGAAGGACCTTCTGAAGTTTTCTTCCATCTCATAGAGTTTCCTACAAGAAGCATTACTGTTCAGCTTGACAAATTTCCCTCACACAAATGCCTTTGGTAGAGACCACTTGTTCCCCTCCATGGCTTTTCCAACCCCAGGCACTGCAGGAGTGCTGCTGTTCCTCATCTCCCCAGCCCTGTTTGCAGCTCCTCAGGGAACAATGGCAGAATGGAAGTCAGAAAATGAACTGGAGAAAGATGGTAATGGAACAGAGTAATAGCTCCTGATTTGAGCAGGACTAACTGATCCAGCTTTACATGAAGCCAGTCTATTATGCAATTCTGATTTTGGATGTCAAATACTTCTTCAAAGAGTGGATAAGTTGCCACAAATCTAAGATGTTTTGAAGCATATTTTTTTTATCCTATTTGGTTTTTCTGATGTGTCTCAGGTTTTCCTAAGAAAAAATAATGCTCTTGTGAAATGAAATCATACCCTATTTCTCATTTTACACTGAAATGAGAAACAAGTGGGTAGTGGAGAACAAGGACAAATTTCCCTTTGTTGGGACTCAGGAATGTCTCCATTTGTTCAGATACAAATGATTCACGTTTGTACAAAAGCGTATGGATCAGTTCTATTTATGCATTTATTTTGAACTGTCTCTAGAGGTTGTCACAGATATTATTGTTTCTAAGTCCTGCCATGATGAATGGGCCTTTGCTTGCAGGCACCTCACACTTCTGTTTTATTTAGTGATATTCTTCTTAAATATCCATTGGAAAGACAGCTTTATACTTATGTGAGTTTGGTTCATTTGAATTCTAATAATAGCTTCATTTCAATAATTTGCTATTTCTAATCTAGAATTTAATGACCAAAACTACACATATATATCTATTTTTATACCGTATATAATTAATATTATTTACATAATATTATATATATATTATATATATTATTTATATGTTTGTGTTTTTACTTTTCTTCTAGATTCCATCAGGCTAATTTGTATTTTCACTGCTAGATTTGTATTTCTGGCATGATTTTCATGTGTTGTATTTCTGTGTTTCACTTTCCTGGCATCAAGGGGAAAAGCAACAGTAAAAAAAAAAAACAAACAAAAAATCAGATAGTTATAATCATACAATCATTTTGGTTGGAAAAGACCTATATGATCATCCAGTCCAACAATTTATCCAGCACTACCAAGTCCACCATTAAACCATGTCCTCAGCTGCCACAGATTTTAAATGCCTTCTGGGATGGCAGCCCGTTCCAATGCTTGACAACCCTTTAAAATAGTTTTTCCCTAATATTTGACCTAAACCTCCACTGGCACAACTTGAATCCATTTCCTCTTGTCCTATTCCTTGTTACTTGGAGAAGAGACCAAGCCCAGCTGGCTACAACCTCCTTTCAGGTAAACTGTAGAGAGCAGTAAGGTCTCCCCTGAGCCTCCTTTTCTCCAGGCTAAACAACCCTCAGGTCTCTCAGCTTCTCCTCACGGAACTTGTGCTCCAGATCCTTCTCCAGCTCCATGGCCCTTCTCTGGACTCACTCCAGCCCCTCAGTGTCCTTCCTGCAGTGAGGGGCCCAGAAATGGACACGGGGATTGAAGTGTGGTGTCACCAGCGCCAAGGGGAACAATCATTGCCCTGCTCCTGCTGGCCACCCCATTGCTGATACAGGCCAGGTGCCAGTGGCCTTCTCGGCCACCTGGGCACATTGGCCAGGAAAGGAGACAGCCCAGCAAGCAAGTCAAATTAAAAAGGCAATTAGATGGGAGGAACAAGGACAAATGAGAAAGAGTAATTCCCATTCTCTTTGTCAGTATCTTTTAGATATTTGTTATTTGTATCCGCTTGCACTTACTTTCATTTTTGAGTAACTCACTGAGACCTGTGCTCTTGCTGGGTCACTCTTCTTCTTCTTCTTCTGAGATATGATTCCTTCAAAGTATTTTCCATTTTCCAAGTGCACTCATACTTTATAGCTACAACTTCGAAATGTTAAATTCAGTTATCTTTACAGTCTTACCTTCCATTTCTTGTCAAATACCGCAAAAAGTCACTTCTCAGGCTGGATCTATGTCACTCTATTCTTCTAATCAATTTGGCATGATTTTCTGTTGACTGCCATGGCCAAAGCAGCATGAAAGTAAGCTGTGTGATTGAAAGGTATCTTTCAGAAAAGCTGGGGATACAACCTGCTCTCAGCATTTCACTGCCCCATTAGCATGTGTTATCTCTGCTGGAAAACAGATCGCTTCGCTGGATGTTCCTGTGAGGGTTTTTTTTGCTAAGTCTCAAAGAAATGGCAATGCTGGAACCCAATTTTCCTTGAAAGGCAACAACCACCTTGTAAAGTATCTTATTTCTGTGGTAGTTAGAAAAAAGGGAAAGTTTACTCCATAGTGCCTATTTCAATACTTATTTTTATTCCAGATACTGTTACTTCAGCTTATTTTCCAGCAATCAGCTATAAAATGAGGCAATTCTGAATTTCATTTCACTGTGAATTTAGATGCACTTTTTGAATTCTCATGTTTTCTTTTGCTTTTCTAGACAGAGAAGCAAAAGAGAGATTCAAGAATTTCAGAGGAGCATTGGCCTTCTTTTGACTGGAAGACTTGTAGCTAAATCTGGCTGTCCTTACCAACTTAACTAAAGCAAGTTTTTTCACATTCAGTTTCAATAATACAATATCTTCAATGCTGACCCCAGTGTTTTTTCTCTTTCTTTCGGATAAATTTCACAACTCAACTCTAATTTTTCAAGTTACAAATAAATGGAATAAAACACAGTACATGCAGGACCACCTTTGGGAAGCAAGGCATTGGCACATACAATTTTGTTTGCATGATAAATGTTCTTTGCTGCTTGTGTGAGGAGTAGCAAATCAAGTGACTGCCACCCATCTAGCTAAAGAGGAGACAGAGGGTGTGATACCTTAGATCAGTGCAGATGAGGCATTGAGGATGTATGTTACATCTCTTCCTTAAATAACCATTGGAGGTAAGATGTGTACTGCCATTCAATTTTGACCCAGAGAGATAATTTGGGACATGCTCTGGTTCAAGCAGAGTTTTACCAAAGAGTCAACATACCTATGGGTTTTCAGGTCCTTTTCATTCATAAGGGCAACCAAGCATGGGAAAAGGTTGTTCCTCTGCAGCTCTTCTGTGGTGGGGTTTTACAGAGGCTCAGAGCAGCTGGAGCTCTCCAAAATGCCTCTGGGTCAGGCCTAGCAGGTGAAATAGCAAGTGAATTCCCTGTCTGCCAAGGCAATGGGTGTCTGGGAGCTTCTCCTGCCTCAGCCAGGAACACACCTGAAGTGTTGCTAAGAGTTATTAGCAAAGACAAAGGTACAGACATCAGAGTGTCTCAAATCAGGTGGCAGAGGCATGTGCACGAGTGTCTCAGGAACAAAATATTTACAGGAAAGCTGCATCTGCGGGAAGTTAGGCAGTGTTTATGAGAGTCCTTACAAACAACAAACTCACCCAGTTATTTTTTCATATCATACTTATTCATGCTGTCTTGAAAATTACATCCCTTCTATCTGTAGTTGTGGGGGTGTCGGTGATAGGAATCATGGTCTTTCTCCCTCCCTTGTCCCTCTCATTTATAAAATTTATTCTGTCAGACTGTAGTGATAAGAAAAGCCTATCCAGGAATATGTTTGAGTCTCCTAGTATTCAAACCCTTCTTTTTCCTCCCTCATCTCCGCAGTAGGTTATTACTGGCACAAATGTCTGTGAAGTGTGGAGGAATCCCTGGGCAGCAGAGGATGATCCTTCTAGAATCTCCACAAGTCACATTGACAGCAGAGTTAATTTTTTCTAGGCTACATAGTAGGTTAGAGGGAACAATCTGTTTCAGAGAGATTATTGAAGAGTAAGGTTTTGGCTATACATTTGCATATTCCTGAAAAGTGCTGTCTGTGACAGTTTTGTCCTTTGTAACACTGTAATCTATTTTTGTTGCCTGCCATCAGCAGCTTTGTCAAACATGGTAAGGTAGAGTCCTTTGCATATGGACATTATATATAAAGCTATTAATTAAGAACATTTTTGATACAAAAAATATAATATAAACTGAGAATGAAGACAAAGAAAACCCATCCAACCTTCTTGTAGGAAATATGGTGTTGGATGACATAGTTGCATGAAAAAAACAACTAGTTTGAAATTACTTTTTGTTTCCATAATGGTGAGCTTCATGATAAAGTAGATTTTTAAAATCTTTGGGTTGGAAATTGCAGCAGATCCATGACAAGCTCCACTTCAGTATCGACAATGATTCCCAGGAAGATCTCTGGAGGGCTGATGCAGCAAAGGGAGGCTCAGGTGCCTCCAGGGTCCAGTCCTCTCTTCAGGTATGTGGTAGCATCACCAGGCACATCTGTGTGCTGTCTGAAGGGGGCAGTGGGTCTGGGCTCTGCACAACCCCATTGGTACAAGGGGAATGTGACATGCTGCATTTTTAAAAAGCAGGTATGGTGCCTGGTAGTGGATGGTTTTCAGCCTCTTCTGAGAACTGAGCAGGGGAACAAGGGTGTGCTCAAAATGGAGAGGCGGCATCACTCACTGCTATTTTTACTTACATCGTTACCAGCCTGCCTTGCTTATCCTGCTGAGTTGTGCTGAGTCCTTTGAATTAGCTGGAGACCCAGTGGCACACAAGGCAGAATTAGGAAGGCATGGTAGTTTGTAGTGCAAGTGCCTCTAAGTGTCACTGTCTAGTGCAGTATAGGTGGTGTTAAGGGCTGTTTTATTCTGACATGAATTCCAGAACAATAGTCCACTGTTCCTCAGCATTATTTGAAATCTATATAGTTCCAAGTGATTAGTGTGGGTGATCTGGTTTTGTGTGATAGTCACAGTATCTGTCAAACTTTGTTCCCTACTTATGAGAATAATAAGTTAGAATGGGAGAGAAAGAATCCCTGATGGGGGTCTCATCTCTCCTGGGACTTCCTGAATGGAATAATTCAAGCACAGACTGCATAAGCACTAGAGTAAGTGATGCAAACTGGCCATGAATAAATTTACATGGCTTTCTAACCATGTGTGATATCAATTCTGACATAACTTCCAGCTGAATGCTGAAAGCCGTCTGCTTTCAAAGAGGAATTTTCAAAATGTAAGGACAGGATGAGATAAGGAAAGTAGGTACATCAGCTGCCCTACTTGCAATGACATCATGTGTTGGAATTGATTTTTCATGCAATAGTCTGAATCATGATGTAAAGAACATGTCACACAGTTTCCTGGTGGACACGTTCTGTGTCAGCAATCCCTAAAAGCAGAGCTGCATGCACTCTGGTGGGGAGGTTCACCCTCATCAATGACCAGGGAAAAAGGTATTTTTTAAAGATGAGTGTTCTAGGTTGAACTGGGGAAGCCAGGGTTTTAAAACCATGTTTCTGTATTTTGGGTGAACACCTTGTGTCTTCTGTTTGGCTCAGCAGAGAGATTCTGAGACAGTTTCTTGGGTTTGTAAGATCTTGAAGACAAGGCAGGTGAGAAAATAGCTGGTTTGAAAATCCACCCATTGATGAGATGGGACATAAAGCTCTGAGTAGAATAGTGGCATCAGGATTTTTCTAGCTGTGCATGAGGCCCCCAGAGGAAACACATTCACTGTAGGGAAAGTGGGATAATGGTGGCTGGGAGACTGCCTGTGCCAAATGTGGTGGGGACAGGAGGTTGGGCACCTCTTCTTTGGGGGTTATATCTGCTGCACAGTCCTACATTCAAACAGCCTTTGGGAAAGAGATATTTTTATTATTTCACACCATTGCTCCAGAAAAAGGTCTTTCCTTCACCTTCTGGCTGCTCTTCTGCTGACTACATTGGAAGAACATCATCTGAATAACAAAAGCATCTGAGTACCCCAAATCAAAACAATGTCAGTGTTTGAGAACTGGAGGTAGTGGTCAGGCTTTATGTTTGGACTGGTATGTAGTTCAAGCCCCTGGGGCCGTTTGCTGCAACACTGTGAAAACAGAAGTGTATGTATGGCTTTTGTAGTACATTTCAAATGTCAAATAAATAAGATATAATCATATTTCTTTTATGTGCTTTTAAGGACATAATCCCTGAAAGAATAAAAGAAAATATTTTATGGATTGATATAAACACTTCTTTATACACTCAGAGTTTTTATGTTTGGGCCAAAATATTTATGTTTGCCATCAGCAGAAAAACACATAACAGATATCTGCCCAATATTAATCATCTTTATGTTAAGAACATCGTTCATTTACAGTTACTGAATACATATTGTGTGATTAGGCTATTTTAAAATGTGATGAATGGGAATTTTACCTCTGTTCTGCCAATGAGGCAATTTTTATACTCAGATGATATTTACATTATAAATAGCACAAGCTGACTGCATTAATGCTAATAGAATCATTTGTTATTGCCCTCTCAGCACTCCTCCTGAAAGCTGGCTTCATTGGATTTAAATCCAGCCAGCACTTATGCCAAGAAGGTATTTACGTGACTTTAACATCCACTCCATGCTGGCATTGAGGTGCCAGTGGGAAGCTGTGTCCCCCTGCATGTGAGGATAACATAGAAACAAATCAGTGTTCTTTCACGACTTAAATTAGAGTATTTCTCCCTTCCTCCCCTCCCTGATTTGAAATGTAGTTTTCACATCAAACTTCTAAAAAAATCTCAGAGGCACCTGTATGATATTTCCTTGATTTTTTTTTTTAGATATCCAAACTTCTATAAGAGGAACAGAATCAGGACATCTGGCTCACTGCAGTCACAACATTTTTCTTTCCCCCCCTGCTTCTTCATACAAACAGTATTTCCAAGGGAGAACTCCAAGTCTAATAAAATGCTGTGGTGGTTAGACAAAGGCTGCTGGGTAATAGTGCAAAGTATGCTGCTGGCATGATTAACTCACCGTGAGCTCTCGTTATCACAGAAATACATTTCTATGCTGGAATTCATTTCCCCACTCAGCCCCTTCAGCAAACAAAACACTACTTACAGGATGAAGGCTGAAATTACCCTCTCTTGTACAAGTTTCCAACCGTGCTTAAGGCCCTGTGACAGCTCTGATGTGAATGGGAATACAGAGAATCCCAGTGCCAGATCTTGCTGTGGACCTCCAGCACCATCTGGCACTGTCCCCTGGCTCATGAGGAGTGGGAGGTTGTAGCTTCATCTCAGCATGCTTTGCTTTACTTCTCCTTGGGTAGTTCCACCACCACAGAGCCTCATGCAGGCAGAGCTGCATTAAAAGCACCCCAAGGAGATGCAGTGGCCCCTTGGGGTAGCACTGCCACCTCTGCCAGGCCCAAAATGCTCCTGCTTGGTTTTCCCACTGGGCTGCTCCCTGGTTCTGAACCGAGGAAGCACCAGGCCTGCTTTGGGACCAAGCTGCTCAGTATTTTGTTTTTCCTTGCTGTTGAATGTGTGGCTCCAGGCCTTATTTACTGCATGCCAGCCAACCCCTGTTCTCAAATGCTAATTTCTAGTACAGTTTTTCCTGTGGCATTCATTACCTCATACTGTGCCTCCTTCACAAACATTAATTAACTTATCTTCACAAAGTGCCTGCAGCAGCAGAGAGGCACCGATGGCCTTGCTTCCAGCCTTTCTGAGGCATGGAGTGTTTGAGGGCTGGCCTGAGGCAAGCTTGCTGCACGGGCAGGAGGGAGGAGGAATCTTGCTCAAGTGTGTTTAAGAGACCCCTGAACCACTCAGGCAGTGGTAAAGTTCTGCCCTACCTGAAGCCAAAAGGAAATGTCCTAGCTGGGTATTCCCTGTCCTTTCTGACATCCAAGGCTTCTGGTACCTTGGGTTCAGTATCCCAGTGAAACAAAAGGGGACATCTCCATTCTCCTTGTAAATTCTGCTCAGAAGCAAGAGCACGGTGAATTAGATTTTTGGTGGCAGAAGATGGTTTCTCCATTGCCTGAAATGAGACCCCAAACAACAGAGCAAAAGCAAAACTACAGAGAGCTGAGGTCCTAACTTTGTGTTTTCAAGTATCCTGCTTTATTAACTAGCAGAGAAATAAATATGAAGCAGCCAGTATTCACAAAGGGGCTTGTTCAGACCACAGAAGAAGATAGCAATGGGTGATGTAGACTCTCTATTGCCATATGCTGCCCTAGAGAGGCAGCAGGGCAAGTTGGGTTAGACACCCAGACAGCAGCTGTGTGGCATGTTCCCTTTGTCCCTGAACCATAGAGATCAAGGTGTGCCCACCCTGGGGTTTTGCAGGTCTGGCCCACTCAGTGCTTTCTGATGTGGGAGATATGAAAACTTGACCTTTGTGGCATAGCAGACAGCTTGACTATGGCATGATGTTATCAGAGACATGGTGCAAACCACAATCTCTCTGTAGAGGAAATATGTGAGAGGAATAATGGGAAGGACACTGCAAATGGAAAACAACAGCCCTGAAATTAGCAAGTGTGGTGGTGTGTTCCTGCTCTGTAATGCTGTGTGTACCATAAACCCATCCTTGGTACTCTCACATTTGGACTCCAGACACTTCACTGCTTTTAATATTTATTTCTATGTGCACAGATGCATAGTGACAGTCAGACTCTAATTATACATCCCCATTTAGAAACATAGTATTTCCCAAAAGATGGCATTTCAAGTGTCTTGCTATAGTAATTGATGGTTTTAGTCATTTCAAGATTACAGATGTTACAATTATCACACATCATTTTTCTGCTATTTGGAAAAAATATGTTTCCTTTTTTTGGAGGAGAGGAAGGTGATTAGCCACTTATTTATATATTTTGGCTTGTTATGCTGAGAGAAAGGGACATACAATAACACAAAGTGTCCCATTTCACTTTTTCTGTCTTGTCCTAGGGTATGCATTAGCTACCACTAACCAAAGGTCCCTTTCAGGTGTTTCAAGATTTCCCCCTCAATATAGTTTATATACAATCACTGTACATTTAATAAACAATACCTTGATAAAATGCCTTTTAGGGTTATTTCTTTCTTAATTAAACTTGCCATTTTTCTAACACTGAATCAAAATTGATGACTTTTGCATTACATCTCTAACCTTATTTGAACTGCAGGTAAACTTGGAGGATTACTTTGTCATAGAATCATGGAATGGTTTGAGTTGGAAGAAACCTTAAAGATCACCTAGTTCTACCTCCCTACTGTGGGCAGTGATGCCTTTCACTAGACCAGGTTGTTCAAAACCCCATCTAATCTGGCTTTGAACACTTCCAGGGATGGGGCATCCACAGCCTCTTTGTGCAGCCCGTTACAGTGCCTCACAACCCTCACAGTAAAGATTTTCTTCAGTATTTCAAATCTAAATCTACTTTCTTTGAGCCTAAAGACATTTTATCGAGCAGCATCTCTAACCTCTCTAACGTTATTTTTTTAGCTCTGTTAGAGCAGCAGTAACAAAATACCCTTTAAGATGTTGTCTTTGTTCTTTAAATCATAGTATACAATGGAGCTGAGATGAGTCTACATGGACCATTATTCCATACAGTATTAAATTGCTCTGGGGGTAAGTTCTGAGCAATGAAATGTTCAAATAAATAAATTGCAGCCCACAAAATCCTCTTATCCTTCTACTGTGTTATTCTCTTCTAAACCTCAGCTGATTTCACAGTCACAACAAGGATCAAGATGTCTCCAAAGCAATAATTAAGTGGTTTTTGCAGATGCAGAACATGGCTTTTATTTTTGTGCTACTTTACACTGTCTCACAATTACCTTCATCCCCTCTGTGCCCACAGTTAATAAAAAAATCTCTAGGAATTAATTTTCCTGTAGTATGTACAATGTCTGTCACAAATCTGGTATCTCTAAACACTAAGGTACCGGCATCATCATGACGAAAATACCTGTGCATAAACAGTCAGGCTATGACAGATTTGTGAAGAGGCTACTGGAGTTTTCAAATATTTCTTTATAGAAAATCCTTGGGACTTAAGTAGAAATCTAGTACTTTATTTAAATTCATTAATTTTAATGGTATTGCTAACCTCCATAATTTGTCATTAAAGCTGTACATCATAGAGGCTCATCTGTCCAAACATTTCAGATGTGGTTTTGTTGCCCATTTTATCACTGCCCAGCATGTACAGCAAATTTTAGAAGCTTAAAAACTAAGGTTCTTAGGTATAGGTAATACTAGCTCTTGTCATAAGACCCAATCAATGGCTTTGAAATAGTGCCATTCCTTGACACTAATTCTGAATTGCTCCTGGAGGAGCTCCTTTCTGCAGCCTGCTGTGAAGGTGTGGAGGTGTTCTAAAGAAATAAACAGGTAAAATACAGCACCAGAGCATTAAAAAAAGGTCTCCCAGTCTCCCTCCCTTAGCTTTGAAGCTTGCTGTTGTCCTTGCGGAAATGCAACGTGTGCAAGGTATAGGGGAGCAGGTGGGTATGCTCCCACAGCCATGCTTGTGGGAAATTGGGAGCATTTTTCAGGGACTCCCAGATCCAGTGGCTCTTGTCTGTCAGCCCAACCTATCATTGGCTTTGTGTGATGAAGACTATAGGGTTCCAGCAAGTACCCATGGTACTCTCCAGTTCATGCTTGGAGGGTGTCCTGGTTTTGGTGAGAAGAAGCTGTTCCAAAGCTGCTCCCTTCCATAAGCACATCCCAAAGAGTCTCTTTCAAGTGCCTCTAAATCAGGCTGGAAATTACAGATGAGAAAACCTCTAACATGGACTCTTGTGGGTTGTAACCAAAGTCCAGGATCACTCAGGCATTGTGGGGGAGATGAAGTGGTGAGGGCCAACACAAATCTTACAGCTAGTGGGGAAATCACAGCAGTACTTCTGCATCTGGGACCATACAGGGAGCCACACTGAGGAAACAATCTACCTAAGAGAGTCTATTAAAGAAAGTTCACTTAAGGCCTATATCATCATCATTTTATGGTCCCACAAAAACTGTGGAGGCAACACTGAAGAGCTGGGGTTACTGAGACAAGGCAGAGCAGGAGCCATCAAAGGGAATTTGGTATCAATTTTGTCAAATGGCAGCCTGGCACGCAGCACAGCTGATGCCATTAGTAAGGAAATCAGCTGATAAGTGATGATAACTCAAATGTGCTTTCAGTAACCCTACACATCTACCTAGTATATGCTCCAGCCATATACTGTACCCCACACTAGCACCTGCTGGTGCAACCAAGCCTGCCAAGGTGCATTGCACTGGGAAAGGATTTGGGATTACATGTTACCAAGAGGCAGCATATGAAAGGGAAGCTAACATTTATCCAGAGCCAACTTTAATTTGTCCAGAATAGCACAGGTTTTAAGATCTTAACGCTCCTGGGTATTTAATTTATTTAATACATTTTAAATGCTTGATGGTGAATTAAACATTCAAAGATTTTCCCTTCCTCATAGTGATGAGGGTCTGAGAGGAGATTAAAAGTTGGATTTGAGGCCATTGTTATGTAATTAGACTTGTTTGGCCTTTTGTTAGCCAGTACAATTGCTCCCTTGCACCTGCCCATGCAGAGTGATTTATAATTCAGAACAGAATACACAGGTTTTCTTGTCTCCACGTAATTGCTCAAATTTTTATTTGTCAAGTGTTGTAGATCACAAGCATTTTCAGTTCTGCACAGGCAGGCAAATGCTGCTTAAAATAACCCTCATCCTGCAATTCCTCCCTCAGGAGCTTATCCATGAACATTTTCAGTGTACCGATTAATGAGACCAAGCTTCCCCCTCGCACTCATCTGATTAAAATATTTAAAGGAATACTAGAAAAATTTGAATTGTCTGGTAAGCACAGGGCATGCTCTTCTCTGTATTAGCTAACTCTTGTTTGTCTTGATAAAAAATGGTGAGGAAATCTCAATAATCAGGAGTCTGCTAATATCTAAGTCAGGAATGCTCTTCTCCAGTGAAGGGGAAGAGCTTTACCAGATAACA
This sequence comes from Parus major, assembly GCF_001522545.3. NCBI lineage: Eukaryota > Metazoa > Chordata > Aves > Passeriformes > Paridae > Parus > Parus major. The sequence continues at coordinate 80,888,086 of NC_031770.1, read as the reverse complement.
GATAGGTGTCAGGTCAGACCAAATATTATGAAATAAGCAATGAAATTGGCAGCAAAGCTATTATATAGTGCAACCCAAAGAAGTATCGGTTGCAACAGGATTCAAAACAAAAATTGTGTCTGTCAAAATGGTCTAAAGATCTGTGATTCAAATGGAGAATGGGAAGACCCACTATGAGAATTCCAGGGTTTGACATGAAACCCTGTTAACCCCACCTCGTTTTGTGTGATAAGCATGGCAGACATTTGGTAATGGGATGTCACAGCAGGCATCGGGTGCTCCCCATTTCAGCTGCTCGTATGTGTGTCACACAGATTCTTCTTGACAAAGTCAATGGTCTCTTTTCATCTGCTCATCATTTTTGATACCAGCTGCACTCTTAAATCCAGGACTAATCTATTTATCCTTAGGAGTGTTATAAAATTCATGAGGCTGCAGAGTGAGCAGCATCCAAATGGGCCACTCAGGCTAATAGTTAATAAAGAAGAACATTTCCTCTACAACCATGATTTAGGAACCCTAATATTTATACATGTGAGTATGAAATCAATAGGCAGATATGTCTGCTATGCTCAGGACATGTAAGCAGGGGAGGAATGAATACAGTGACTTCTGTTGAAACTACAGCTCCCACAAATACATATCAATATACTGACTTTAAAATAAACGGATGTGTCTCTTCTTCCTCTACAAGCTTTAACCTCTTGAAACTCTGTGAATCACCATCCCTTTGCGAAGCTGTGAAATGTTGCCAATGACCTTTTGGAAATGGGTAAGAGGAAGGCTGGTTTCTGGGTTTACAGAGGCAAGCTGGAGCAGAAACATAACTGCTGATCCTGCCAGCAGCACCTGTGTCATGGCTCAGGTTACAGAAACAATCAGAATCTTCCTGAAGCCAGAAGCACCTCCTTGGCAGAAAGCAAACTGCTTGGCAAGCCTTCCTCTGCTGCATTTGCAAGCAGATTGTACAGCTTTGCCCCTGTCCTGGAAACCTTTCTGCGAGAATGGGCTGACTCTGAGAGTGGGTTCCAGCTGCTTTGCACCAGCCAAGCCAAAAGAAGTGAGCCTGGAGAAGCAAGTGGTACAAAGAGCAAGAAGCAGATTTTCTTATTTGAAAATTCTTCTTTCATTTTTAATATGTATGTGTATATTCAGCACCTCTCTCTAGTAAGAAAAGGTACTGTGAGGTCTAAGAAGAGATTTCAATCCCACAAGTTTCCCGTGATTTTCCTGCTAAGAGAGAAAAGTGGCATATGAGAAGGAATGCTGATGAGAGGTGTTTCTGGTGGAGTCACTGGTGACTGGAAGTAGGATGCAGCTGCTCAATCACAACATAATTACTTAATCTCTCTATCAAGAGAAAACCCTGGTAAGACAATACCAACCAAGGAGGGAAAGTTTAAAGCTCTACTGATGAATGCTGAGTGAGAATGAGACAAGCTGCTTGGAGATCCCCATGGAAGGGGCCACATGACGTGACAGTGATGTCCAGGTCTTTCTACATGTCTCTGGGAATGTCTTCTTATCTCCCTGTAGAGATGTCCCCTCTGCAGTGGGTTCTGGCATCTATGGGGCAGGCAGAGGTGGCAAGAGGACCATTGAAAATGTGGGGTTTGATCACAGCTATTAGAATATGAAAAGGAAGGTATTAATGGTCCTGCCAAGTTTGGGAGCTTGAGGTGTGAGCCTCTGCCCTGTTTCTGCGGCTGATGGGCACTGAGCCTTTGCCATCTGCTGGCTATCTGAGCTCCCCTGCAGGCTGCCCTGGGTGGGCACTTGGCCTTTCCACACTGCCCATCCAACCAAAATGGGTGGGAGGAGAAGTGAAGGGAGAAGGAAGATGAGGAGGCCAGGAGAGATTCCTTGGGGAGGGAGTGCAGGGCAGGCAATGGAGTAATACAGTCACAAATGAGCAGGCAACCGAGCCACATGCATGCAAAGTGCCTGGAACAGCTCCTGCCCAGGCAGGAGAGGCTGCTCTGAGTAATGATTTCACCAGCATGTGGGAGACATGTTAAAGAAGTTTCTCTTTAATCCACAGGCAAGGCACAAATAGTTTCTGACGGAAAACCATATTAAAATTGTTGATTTTTACAGAAAAAAACCCCACCACCCATTAATCAAACAAATGACACTCTTGGGAACTGAGGACTGTGGGGCTGCAGATTAATTGCAGGAGTTGCCTGCTCCCCCTGTATCTTTCAGTATTTCAAAATGGACATAATACCCAGTTTTATTATTTTGCCAGCCCTTTAGGTTGGACTTGAAATGCAATTAAAATAGCACTTGAGAGAGCCATACATTTTAATTAATGGTCTCCATTGCTGAGAAGTTGGAAAACAAAGAGAGCATTGCCCACTAGGAATGAGTAAATCAAGACAGATGCGTTCCTGGGTGTCCATACATCAATATGACGACATAATCTAGTAGAGCAAGAAACCTGTCTCTGCTGTAATATCACTCGTTTTGCTTCAAAAATTTAGTGCAATGGGTGTGTATGATAAGATGAGTGCAAGTTTAACAGCTCAGGTTCTGAAACTGGGACAGAATATATCTAAGGGAATGCTGTTCTGCTGCAGGGTTCCAAAACCAAGGGGAGTACCCCTGAGATTCAGCCTGCCCAACTCCCCTCCCCACTGTGCTGTTTCTCCTTTTTGTTTCCAGATCCTGGAGCTTTGGCTCCAAACTGACAAAGTGGTGGCTAAGATATAGCAATCCCAGGTGTGGGTGAAACCTAAGAGTGGTGTGAAAAAGGTGTGAGTACCATGGTATAAAGTCTGGGGTTTGCACCAGTTCAATACGCTTGTTTTCCCCCAAAAGCAAGGGCATTACCAGGAAATGTCTTGGCTAATCTCTGCTGCTCCCAATTGCATTGCTCCTGGACAGCTTGGGTGCAGTGGTTCTCTTTTAGTACATATGGAGTGTGTATGTGTAAATATATATGTATATATTTATGCCAAAGACTGGTGCCAGACGTGTTTTAAGCATAGATCTGGTCTTCCTTAAGTATTTTACACAATGATCATCTTGTACATAGAATTTACTGGGAAACATATTGAAACACTGAGAAACAAGCAATGCCATTAATTTTTTCTGAATAGAGAGTAAAATGGGAAGTGGTTCACATGATATGAGTTAAAAAGAGTTTCAAGAATTTGTACATCCACCCACACATCACATAACAGTTATGATTTTGCATAAGGATCAGGGGCTACACAGAAGAGATTTCTTCAGCTTTTTACAGGAGGAAAACAAAACTGAAACAAACAAAAAAAAGTGACACACGTATTTGTAAAAGCAGAAATGGAAATAAGAGACAGGAAAAATGCAAACCTGTCAAACATTTTAAAACACTAACTTTGAGACCTCAAAAGTACAGAGCACAGAGTTAAAAATTTGAAGAGGCAGCATTTTTTTTTTTTAATCTGTCTTCCCTGAACTAGGGAAACTCCAGGAAAAACTAGCAAAAGAAAGCACTTATGAAACAAGATAAAAGTGAAAATTGGCTGTTGTCAGTATGAGATAATGAGCCTTGACAGAAAAATGTTGAGCTGTCCTGTCCCCTTTTTCATCTCTTTGTGAATCTGCCTTTTTTGGACAAAATGTGGGCAATCTTTGGGACTATAATCCAATAGCAGGCTCTAATCTAGGCATCTTCAGCAAAACACAGAAAGGACTGGGATAGAGAAATGAGAAAATTTCCACTTCATGAATCATTAGTACTCCTGCATTCAAATGCTTTAGACAGTTTTGGTCACTTAATCTTTAAACACGAGGTTGAAACTGATGGTCTTCAGAGAAGGGTCAGCAAACAAATGAACAGAGGGAAAATCTCTTACTTCTGCCTTGAGGTAGAAGTAGCTAGAGGCTTTCTACTCATTTTGAAAGAACAGTCCAGCTTTCAACACTTGTTCTATGTCATGGAGACCCTGCAAAGCACAAACTGGCTTTTCTTTCACCTTTGAAGAAGTATATCCTCCTCTGAGCAGCCTCCCAAGAGAGGCAGCAACACAGATCAGCCAGCTGCCACAGCCAGGGACAAAAAGAGGTTTAAATGACTGTGCAGCCTTTAGTGAGATTGTGCACTGGTAGAAACCATCTCAGGGAAGAAACTGCAATGTGCTGGATAAAAGGAAATATCCCAAAGCTATCAACACCCAAATATTCACAGAATCGTGGAACGTGCTGAGTTGGAAGGGATCCACAAGGATCACCGAGTCCAGCTCCTGGCCCTGCACCATCTCCAAGAGTCACACCATGTGCCCAAGAGTATTGTTCCAATATTTCTTGAACTCTGCCAGGCTTGGTGCTGTGACCCCTTCCCTGGGGATTCTTTTTCCAGTGCCTAACCACACTCTGTGGGAAGAACGTTATGCAACCTAAACCTCCTGTGACACAACTTCAGGTCATTCCCTCGTGCCCTGTCGCTGGTCACCACAGAGAAGAGATCAGTGTCTGCCCTTATATTAGATCCATTTTTTGAGATGTATGGGTTTTTATGGTGGGCAAATATCAACTATCTGTTTCTCTCCTTAACTCTGAAACTAAAAAATCAAGGGGTTTTTTTTGTGCGTGTGTGTTTTGTTTGTTGTCGTCATTTATTCCCCTCTTGGAAACACTCAGACAGTAAGTTGCCAGTGTTGGCTGATGGGACAGTTGACTCTTCCTGTGGCCATTGCTTCTCCTGTTCGCTCACACCACATTACTGAGCGATCCAGGGCTGTCAGCCCATTTAGCACAAATGTCTACAATGAAGTGTCAGGAGGGGCTGTGGATGGCAAAAGCATCACTCTGCCTGACCTACAGGTCTTGACTATTCAGGAGATACCTGTCCCAAGGAAGTTGTTGGCACATACATTTGTAGGAGGGGAGTTACATGTTGGGGACACTGGGGACAAAGTATAAAGAGATTTTTGCAGCCCTCTCCTATCCCCTCTGCCTTTTCATTAAACATGGTTGGAAAACATTTCCCAAGTGAAAAATACTTGTTAGTGTATTTTATTTTTTTCTCTCAGCATTTAATAGCTCTTTAAAATTGCATCACTAGGGCTTTTCAGCAGCTGGCAGTAAGATGTGTCCACTTCATGAGCCATGATTTATGCCTGAGATCAGAAAAGAGTGGGTGTCTGTTAATCCACACCCGTGTATTCACTGGGGAAGCAGCAAAGATTAAATACTTTGTCTTCTGGGAAGTCTTCTTGAGTGTGCAGATTTCCTCCTGCCTGAATCTTAGCAGAAATTGAAATATTGTATTGTGATGCAGACTTGTGCAACAAAGCCCAAGCAGCTCCTTACCAAACAGCCCCATTTCATTTTCTGGGGCATCAAAAAGCCAGAAGGGGGAGATGCACATGAAAGGTGACTAATGCTGAAGAAAAGGGACCTAATTAGAGTGAAGGCAGGGAATCTGCAAGAAACAAAAGACACCGTGTAATTACTGAAATAACTAATATGTTGCTTTATAAACCATGACGAGCCACTCATTTAGGGTTACTCTGTGTTCTGAACTTTGATTGACTCACATAGTTGTGTCTTTATTGCCAACTTTTATAGCAAGACAAAGCAAATTCAGTCAATCTGAGCCTCCAAATCTACATACAATTTTTGATGCCAAGGAGAGAATCCTTTTCTCTATTGATCAAAGACAGAAGGTGAACTTGAATTTCCAAGAAATTGAGACAGAGCCTGAATGAGAATTTCCAAAGAGAATGGCATGAGCCTTTGGATCAAGTATCCAAGGTGACATACAGAAAATAAGGATATGTCGTTATTAGACAGCTTCTTTTATTATCTGTCCATATTGCTGTGGAGTACCTGACGGTGTTCCCCCTTAGAGCACCATCCCACTGACCACCTTCTGGATGTTCACTGGTTTTGCCCTGCCTCTTTAGCAGGTGAAAATCATCCAGAGGTGTAACTGGTAAAGAAATGGCAAGTACACACAGCCAGTGTGCTGGAGAAATAGGGAAATTTCATTATCCTGAACTAAAAGCATATAAAATCTATTCACCCATTGTTACCCTTGGACATACCTTTCTTTATCCCTGAGTTTTGAATCTGATCTGAAGGTGTATTTCAATAGAGTATTTGCAATGGGACACAATGGAGAGCAAGCTAAATATTGGGGGGGAAGGATTTCCTGTTTGCCTCTTGCTAAGAAGGATTGCAGGGGTGCAGACAAGCCTCCTACATCCCACCAGGACCTTTGGGCTTGGTCCCCTTGACCCATGGCAGTGAATCAGCACCTCTTCAGCATTCTGCAAGCTAATGGTAAAGCAGCCAAGGCTTGGGCTGTCCCCAGAAAATTTGGACTTTGGGGAAAAGAAGAAAAAAGGGATGCCAGGACAATTAAAGCAGTGGTCTGGAGGACTGCCCCATTGTAAGGGCAGAGGATCCCTTTGCAGAAGCATGAATTATGTCAGCAAGACCCGAGGTTTCCCAGTGGGAAAGTTCGGGCCTGAACAGGTTAACTCAGAAAAAACATATTAGATCTTTAGAAACAGCATCGGTGGGCAGCTCTGCTCTGTGAAACAGAAAGAATACCCAGCACATGGCTGGATAATCCTGTGATATTTTGAAGAAATTGTGCCCCCTGCTGATTTAATTAGTTTTTTTAAGCCTCAGCTCTAAACCTGGTGAGAACATTCGAACATACTGATTAGTGTTCAAGGTCAATAACTCAGATGTCCTGCTGGATAGTAAAAATCTTCTCTTTCAACACTGAAATAAGATGCTTATTATTGATTTGTTGGAAGCAGAAGGCAAGAGATGAATGGCGTATCCTTGCAGGGACAGCATTCTGAGGCCATGTCTAGCATTTTACATGTCCTTTGTAGTATTTAACGGGGAAATAAAAGCCTGGAATAAAACAAGCAGAAATTTGCGACCAGGGGATTTGGTGGGTTTATAAAGCCTCTGTTTGTGCCTTAGTTGCATGGTAAAATTATCTAATTTTCTAGCAAAAAAGAACAGTCATTGGCTACCCATTTAAACTGATCATGACTGATTAACAAAAAAAAAAATAGATCACTCTGAAACAATAATCACTGCTCTTTCATGAGATGTGTGGTTATACCACAGTATCCCACATCAACTCTCTCAATGGCCACCAGTATGAAAAGATGCACATTTTTTTCCTAGGAAACCTCATCTATGCCAAACTAATTTGCACAAAGGTCACCCCAAATGCTGATCAGACAGCAAAAAAAGGAAAGAAAGGAAGAAATCCCACCAATGCACTGTCACAGGTATGTGAATTGGGTTCCAGCCAGCCCCACATCCAGCAGAGTGGGGCTGGATATGGGCTCGCAATTCCCAGGAAAGGGCAACAAACCCCCATTTCCCATTGCCCCATGTCCATCTGGCAGTTTGGGGCCACTGGAGCTGCGGTACAGATATGGTCCTGATGGATTTAAGCTCATACAACATTTCTTTCCTCTAAAATCCTACTTAGTGTGCTTTCCGGTGCTGCACTGTGCTCTGCTATTGTTAATGCGGCGATCAGGGACATTTTCTTTTGGCTTCCCTCTCCCAGTGGCCAGACCGCAAACCTGTCTCCACTAGGAGGTCATGGAGTACCCTCTAGTGGATATTTTGGAAAACATATCTCAGCTCTTTATTGGCCCCGGGAGCCTTGGCAGCAGCACTATGGAAAGCCCTGTGTTTATACTTAAGGTACACAGGGGATGGATTACAGTAAGCACAGCACATGCAAAGAGTTGCAAACCCTTACAAGAGCTCATTCTCTTTGGTTAAATCAAACATGAAGGGCAAACAAGATTAAAAATCAATACTTTGAGACAAATGGCTTGATTTTTATTTTTATTTTTTTTGGTCTAGTAGATGTGTACAAGGCAAAAAATACCTGTAAGGAAAATCAATCTGCCAATAGCATTCAATTTCAGTTTTTGGAATAGCCTGAGATGGCAACAGGCCCCCAACCTATGGCATCCAAGTACAGGCTCCTGGGAGAAGCAAGAATATATCCTTATGATTGGCCTCCTTACCCTTTATTTATTAACTTTATTAATCATCTGGGTTTTTTTATAAATTAGTTAACTCATTTTCTTGTTGCTTCCCATGATCTGTATGTGGTGGATTAACCTTCCCAAAAAGCGTAAATCCCTCCTGGCTGCTCTCTCATTCACACCCCAATGCTCAGAAAATATGTGAGAAAATTCTTGTGTCACAGGAAGGACAGAGACCTTGGGAACTTGCCAGTTAGCATCACAGGCAGACTTGAGGGAGGTGAGTGGAAATATTTTAAGTTGTTTCCAATTAAAGTAGATTCAGGTAGTGAGAAACAAAGATATACATTAAAATATTACCTTTCTTCTCACACTTCTCACAGGTTCAGATTCATCCCCAACTTTTCTACTTCCCTTTACCCCCAGGCTGCACAGGGAGATGTGGGAATGGAAGTTTGGGTCAGTCCATAACTGCTTTTCCCCTGCTCCAGCATGGGGTCCTCCCTGGGCTTCAGTTTTTTAGGATAAACATTCTCTGATTCGCTGATCCTCATCAGTAGTGGATTTGTGCTTCAGCTCCTGAAGCACCTCCTTCCCCACCCCCTTCCATCTCCTCCTCTGCCCATCCAGAGTTATCTGCTCTTTCTGATATAATATACATTGTACAGTTCTGGTACAATGGTACCAGTAACATTTTCACATCTTCACAAAGTGTTGAGCAGAATTAGTTTCTGTTCCCATCATCTGTCAGTCCAGTCTTGTCAGCTTGTCTTGATTTGATGTCAGACTAAATGTTGTTCCTTTAGCATGCTCATCTTTATGCCTTTTATCAGTGGCTTTATGATAATGTTCTGTAAGACTTCAGGAGTTTCCCTGGTACACCAGGATGTTCTCAAAATGAAGATGAGTAGGTCAATTATATTGTTGGCAGGTTTTCCAGGCCTTCTGAGTATGGAGCAAGACCTAAACCTGTTTATGTCTAATACAGGTTCTTAATTGTTCTTCTCACTTGTAACTTTGCAGCTAAAAAAATATCACTTCTTTCATTATGCTTGAAAATACCATCCTGCTTCTTTCTAAATGTGTAAGAGAAACCTCTGTTTATCTGTTTACATCCTCTTACACTTCTCCTTTAGTAGGGATGTCACTGTTGCCGGCTGTTTTTCAGGTTTCTATCAGGATTTCCCCTTTGTATGTCCTGTTTCCCTTCTGGAGCACAAGTTCTGAGCTGGTCTGTTGGGTGTTTCATACAAAATACAGACCTTAAACTGTATACACAGCTTAAAAGGCTTCAGGGCCTCTCCAGGTGGTATGATGTAAATTCATCTCACTTTTAAACGTTTTTTTTTTCTTGTGGAGCTTTTGGCCATGGCTCCTGGAATCGGGCCATGTTCTTATGCCAAATTCTGAATTTTCAATTTCTGAACCATCCTGGTGGGTGAGGTTTTGCTTTTTTTTTTTTTTTCCACTGGGAATTGCCATTATTTCCAGGAAGTGGCTGGCTCTCAGTTTGCCATGTGCAGGTAGGTAACAGATGGGCCAGCTGAGGCTCAAACCCTCTATCTAACCTCTTATTTCAGATCCTCCATGGTCCACCTTCTCCACTAACAGCTGAGACACCTCGGACCCCTTCTGCCCAGTCCCTGGGTTAGTCAAGGTTTCCAAAGAGTGAATACTTGGAAAGGCACATCTTCAGTAATGGGAAGAATCTGAGGGGCTTCTTGGTCATTAAAAATTGGTCCTGACCTGAGTAGAAAATTGGGTCAAAAGGTCACCAGAGAGACCTCCTAGGTTAAATTGTTCTATAATTCTGTTCAAAGACATGGTATATCACTTAGTAAACTGGCTGAACATATTAAAGAGGCAAAGATAGGGTACAGCATGAGACACATGACATAATTACATTGTTGAAAAAAACTTTATTCTTTTAAAATTTATTTCCTGCAGTAAAAAGTCTATAGGAAGTATGTAACCATTCTTTAAAAACTTTATATTCCCTAATCCAATGATATTTTCAATTGCTTTGAAGGTTTTCAGTTGATGACAGCCTGCAGTGCTAGTGCCCAGGGATGCACCCAGCACATGATGATGTACATTTCTTTGTGAGCTTCTCTGCTAACCAGAACTTGCTCTCTCTGTTAAGTGAGACACTGATAACACTGCTGTTTTGAAAGCAGTAAGTCACTTGCATTTGCTAATAATACATTCAAAATCTGTGCCATTTCTGGCTGTGTTTTAGCCAGGGCTCTGAGACACCCATCAGACAGTGTGGGGCTGTGGGAGGAAGTTTTCCAGCACCAGCAAATGATAAAAGTGGTTTTCTAAGGAACTGACCCCAAGGTGCACACAGCCTTGGCTTGTCAGAGAGCTCTGCAAGTGCACATCTACCACACAGGAGGCTTGTGCTGCCTCTCCAGAGTTAGCAAGCCCATGGGTTTGGCTTTGAGAGCGTAGTGGTGAATAAGGGAGGGTTTTTTTTCCTCTTTCACTTACTCCACATTCACGTGGCATTGGAAAACAGGGTGTATTTTGTTTGCACAGCAAGGTTTTGGTATCAAGGGTCTACAGCGGAGGCTTCTGTGAGAAGCTGCTAGAAACTTTCCCCACGCCCAACAGAGCCAGTGTGCTCCAAGATGGACCTGCTGCTGGCCAAACTGAGACCATTGGTGATGGTCATAGCTCTGCTGCCATAGCACATTTAGGGAGGGGGGAAATGTACTGCCCAGGAGCAAATTTTGGCCAGAGAGGGGTGAGACTATGGGAGAGGAACACTCTGCAGACACCGAGGTCAGTGAAGAAGGGGGAGGGGAGGTGTTTTGGGTGCCAGAGCAGAGATTCCCCTGCAGCCTGTAGTGCAGACTGTGGAAAGGCAGCTGTGTCCCTGATGCTCAGGGAGGTCCATGGCAAAGATCCACCTGCAGCCCCTTGAAGATCCCACACTGGAGCAGGGCAAGAGTGCAAGGAGCCCCCTTTTGAGGAGGAAGGATATGCAGAAACCAAGTGATAAATTGACTGCAGCCCTCATTCCCTGTGTCCCTGTGTCACTGGGAGGAAAGATAAATCAGGAGTGACATTCAGCCTGGGAAGAAGGGAGGGGGTGGGAGAGGTGTTTTCAAATTTGTTTTTATTTTGCATTACCCCACTCTGGAGTTAATTTGCAATAAATTGAACTAATTTCCCCAAGCTGAGTCTGTTTTGCCCATGACAGCAATTGATGAGTGATCTCTTCCTGCCCTTATCCTGAGCTGTTTGTAGTATTTTATCTCCCCTTGCCCCAGCGAAGGAGGGGAGTGCTAGAGTGACTTTGGTGTGACTGTGCATCCAGCCACCACTCAGGGATGTGCCAACTCAAGCACTAAGCAGACAGGCTATTTTACAGAGCAAGCAGAAGTCGGTTTTTTTCTGTGTGATTTCAAGCATGAGCAACAAACATGTATAGCAAAAAATAAATTGGCTTAGCCAGTGCTTCAAAGGGTGTGAGCTGCCACCCATGGTAATTTCAGTGTGATACCTGCCGACTTCCCTTTTGCAAAAGGTCTCTTGAATGATTCATGCTCTCACCTACTGATGTTCCTGGCTTCTTAAACCACACCACTAACCCTTTGCCTCAGACTCAGAATTTCCAAATTGTTTTTATAAGTTGCTTGTACGTGTATGTGTGTGCCTTCTTCTGAAGGACAGGCAATCCCAGCCTGTGCCCCAAGAGACAGACCTGGCAGTGGAAAGCCACCATCCTCCCTAGCCTTACTCATTTTCCTCATGCTTGCTTTTCCCCTTGAAGGGATGGAGTGTGTCCTCCCTACCCACAGGCGCCAGCTGAGACAGAGAGCTGCCAGGAACTCTGCATCTCTTCCTGGGTAGTGGTGCCTGGCCCTTTCCTGATTAGACTGATGATGCTGACCCAAACAAAAAGCCAGGATGAGCAGGCACTTCCTCCTCCTGCTTTACTACTGGGCAGAGGAGGGAAGCACCATGTTTCCAAACTCTCCTTCTTCTGGATCCCCCCATACTAGTTCAGATGTTCCCCATTTAAAGAGCTTTCAAAATTTTTTCTAAAATGCATCAACATTTTTTGTTTTAATTAGCCCTGATGGCAATGACTACTTTTGAAAAGGCACAAGGAGCTCCCCATCTCTCCAGGCCTGCAAGTGAAGCTGCAAGGCAGTGGCATGGTGGGTGGCAGTGCTTCCCATGGTGGCAGCCCCGTGAGAGTCCATGCTTTCCCAATGCCTCCTGTGACTGATCCACTTAGGAAAGCAGCTCTTCTGGTTATGATTAGCTCTTTAATCCTTTTCTCTCCCTTTCCAGAAGTGACAACTTTTCTGTTTGCACCTCCATTGCATCACCATTCCCCTCTACAGCTGCCCTGCATTTTTTTTGCCTAACAGCATGTAATTAATCAGCTTAGGTTTGTAATAAAATATGACGCCCATTTAATAGACTGAGTCACTGGCAGAGTCAAGCAGAATGAGCTGATGGGAAGGATGGCAGGGGAGATAACACAGGGCTGTCAGCAGTCGAGGGGCAGGCCTGCCTTTCACAGCCAGTGCTCTTTGCAGGCAGCCTGAGCGACACCAAGACCAAACCTGCTCATGTTTCCCTGTTGCTTGGTGAGATTTTGGCATGTTTTCCTGCCTGAGCCAGCGCTGCTGCAGCAGGAGCCAGACTGGTCGATCCTTTCTGTAAGCGGTGGGCATGAGCTGAGTGTCAGGCTGGGAATGAGGACACAGAGAATGAGTGGAGAGGTGACTGCCAGCCCTGTGGGGGACACTCATCCTCTGGACAAGGTGGAAGGGTCGGACCCCACTTATGAGCCTTTCAGGGGGGAGCCACCAGTCTCATCCCTGAGCTGTTGCTGGCTTTTCAAAACGCTTCCATATGTAGTATTTTTTGTTGCTGGCTGTGGTACTGTCACATCATTAATCTTCATTAGAGGGTGATAAAATACTTATACAAAAACAGCTCATAAAACTGGCTGATCTTTGGCACTGTACTACTCCAAGTGCTCCAGAGTTTCAGGACAGAGGAGTTCTGTGACGTTATAAAAATTTCTCTCCTGTGGCTCAGAGCTAAGCTGAAGTCAAAGAGCAGCTGACAAAGGCTTCAGGGCTTGCACACAGGCAGGTAAACTGGTGTACCTTGGAATGCTCATGAACAGCACCAGAAAGATGCTGGGCATTTTACACTTTATTTTGCAAGAGATGTAGAAAAAGTAAAAAGTGCAGCACCTTGATTGGGAAGATGGGTGCCTGTGTCTGTATATCTAGATATACGTAGCAAAAATAAACACTTTCTGACTTTCTGGCTAACACAACTACTACTACTGTTATGCCAGAAGCTTTTAAAGCAAAATAGTTTTAGCTGTATTTCCAAAAGTTATGGATATTTCCATGTGACTGCTCTTCAGCTGTTTGTTAGAAAATGCTTATCTAGAGTTTTTTTATGATGTAAGCTAATTACATCCCAATTTAAAAAAGACCTTATTAATGAATAAGATACTGGGATTTGGCATTTGATTTCAGCATTCAGCACAATTCCTGCTTAATGCTGTGCAAACTAATTCAGTCTCTTATCCCAGACCAGAAACTACAAAAGCTGTGACGGTACAAATCACGCGTTGTGGGACATTCATTGCACGAGAAGATTCAGGGTGCTCTGGGGATGGGCAGGAGAGCAAAAGCTCTGCCAGTTCTCGGTGTTTCTCCACACCACCGTGTCCCAGGAGGCAGCAGTGGCTGCAGGACCTCATTTCCAGCCCCACAGTGTGACAAGTCCTGCACTGAGCTTGCAAATGCAGCACCAGCCCTGGATTAGCCTGCCACGCTGCAGAAGGAACAGGATCAAAGGAGAGAGTCATCCTTACCCAAGTCCTTGCAAGTCTTGTTTCTGGTTGTTTACCAGGTATTCCAGCCACTTTCTAAATGTCTCTTTTTTTTTCTCCTATTAATGAAGAGCTAGGACTAACGCAAATTACCTACTCTGCTCTTTACTGTTAAATTAATAATATCCTTACTTTATAGCCCTGCCAGGAGGGATAACACTATTGTTAAGGCATGACACCACACTGCAGAAAGGGTGTCTGCTCAAAACTTGTTTAGTCCTCTCATCCTTGCCTGTAAACCACTGGAAAACATACAAACCTCTCAAAATTTGTACAGTAGCCACTCAAAGTAAACTTAAAGTCTTCTTGTGGTTTCCTTCCCCTGTTGAGGTAAGGAATACCCCAAAGCTAAACAACTGAGAGTGGTCTTTTGCCAGTGTTGAGGAGCTCTGGAAAGAGCAGCTTTTGCTTTTGTGGTAGGTACATGCCAGAAAAGCCATTTTAAGATTGCCCATCAGTTAAAGCTCTAAAGCCGTGGAGGTGGAGCTGCAGAAACGCCCTTCCTATTGATGCCAGAACATTATTTAGCTCTTCCTTAGAAAACATCAGCAGTTAGGAAGGGCTCCAAGTTTTCCCAAGGAAATACTGTAATGAAATGCATCATCCAGCTGTCTGTACCTTCACCACCACTCACCTGTACCCATCCTTTCATCCTGCAATCTGGCGACAGCTCACAGGTTGTGCAAACCTGCTAAATTCAAGTGCCACCCAAAAAATGTTTTCCAAAGTGCAGTTTCCAGCTATGGGAATTTTCCCTTTCCCCACTAAAACACCGGGAAGAGATATTCTACATCAGCTATTTTTATTTATTTACATACTTAAATTGATGCTCAGTCAATCCAACTGAGTCCTCAAAGGTAAGCCAGTCCCAAGAAATAGGATTGACCAGTGATGAGAATGTTGTCATTTTAAAAGTGGGTCAGGGCTGAATATTGCTATGCTTTCTTATCCTTTCAATTTCCATAGGACAGCAAGGCCATCCCACTGGGTGTGGATGAATTCCTCCTTGCTAACATACAATGCTCCTTTTGCTCTGGAGTTTCCAGTTTCAAGACCTGAAATTCTGGCATAAACATTCAGATTGCATTATAACAGCTGAAAAAAAATAATTAAGAAATATAATTAATTAGCCCACCCCTATCTCTGATTGAGTGTATCATCAATCTCTTCTCTAAAGCATTCTTCACAACTGTAATGGCTATTTTATCTAAGCATCAAAGAGAAACAGGCTCCTGCTGGGGATTTAAAACCTGATACTGATTTTTTAAAAATAAATAGCATTAATAAGCAAAAATGAGGGCATCTCTTAATTTGGTTGCTTTAGCTACTGAAATAGAAGAGGGCACAAAAAGAACAGTAAGTAATAACCTCAATGAGCACAGTTCAGGGATTTTTCTTTCTTTTACCTTATTCCTCAATACTGAAGAGAGACATATCAAAGTTGTATTGAATGCAATGACCTTTAAAACCTATTTAAATCAAGGAAATAGAACACAAACAATCTGTTGAGTTCTTTAATTTCTTTTTCAGAATTCCTAGGTCCTAAACATAGCTTTTACAGCTTATAATCTCTATACCTGGCCTAGTCACAGTGCTGAAAAAAGCTGTCAACCATATTGATTCTGTAGCAGATCATGGAATTCTTTTAAATTTGTAATTTAGATCCAGAATGCACTGCTCACCAGGTCACAATGATGTTGAGAACTAATCTTGGTGCCTGGCGTTCCGCTTATAATGGGAAATTTGCTCAGTGAAGGAGGCACTGCACAGCATTCTGCTGCTGTTTTAACAAAGAATTACATTGCCTCAAGATGTCATGCTGCCAAAATTGCTACACCAAAAATTAAACTGAGAACAGAGTCTCAAATCCTTTGTCTGGGTAAAACATCATGTTATTTTCAGCATCTTTGCAGCACAAAAGCAAGAAGCCCACTAATGCTTTGTGCATCTCTTTGCTCCTACAGCACATTCCTACTCCCCATGAAAACATGCATCAAGAGATAATGTGAAGAAAATATCAAGAATATTTTGGTCAGATTGAAATACACACTTTTTCCCCAGTCAATAAAAATTCCTAAGAAAACACATGACAAAGAAAATGGATTCCTTCTACTTAGTGCATCTCCTACAGAGCTGAGCAGCCATCTTCTAATAGTTGCCATGAACTGCAGAGAGCCCAGTGCTGCTCCCTGGTAGTCAGTGGCTGGACCAGAGGCTGGAAAAGTCAGACTCAAGGTGTTGAAAGGATGAGAAATTGTCTCACTGCCAAAAATGTGCTGAAATATATTTTGAAAGGCACCTTGTGAGTCTCAGCATGAAAAAAATTACAGGCTTGCTTAATTTGGAATTGAAATTGTTGTTCTAATGGTTCAGCTCAAGAATTTTAGTAAATCAATCCCCCTGTAGCTTTCAATGGGCTTCAGATGAGACCTCCTGGATCCAAGAGATTTTACAGAGCTGTGAGACAGGCAACTTATGCCAGCTGCTTATCAAGATGGTACTACAGGTGTATTCCATAGTGCTGGTGCAGCTAGAGGCATTAAGGAGAGTTTGACTTACAAGCATTGCACATACAAGTCTCATATCTCATCCCTTATCAAAAGCAGATTTAATAAAGTGCCATAAAGCAAGAAAAAAAATCACCCATGCACTGGTCTGCAGCACAAAGCGAAGTTTTCTCAGTAAGAATTCTGTCACAGCCAACACTGTGTAAGTTCAAAATAAGTTGCCACTTTTAGTAAAAGTAAAGTAAAAGTTTTTTTTTTGGTAAAGTAATTATACCTTCATTGTAAAGTCCTCAACACAAATAAAACCAAAACCAAACCAAACCAAAAAAACCCAACCAACCAACAACAACAACAACAAAGAACCAAAAACAAACAAACAAACAAAAAACCCAACAAAAAACAAAGTGGAAAAAAATTAAAGGTTTTGGCCCTTATTTTTCTATTATACTCCAAATTTTCTAGTGTGCAATGTGAGGTCTAGATGGTATGTAAACTTTTATAAATTCTGTTAGCATGGACTGTCTTTAGTGAAAATTCTAACTGAAATAAGTGAAACTTCACCTAGAGAATACCAAAAAGCATCCAAAGTCACAGTGAGGGATTTTACTTGTTCAAGAAAACTTACCTGACTAAAATAAAAAATACCTTAAAGTCAGATTTATATCAAAATCTAGTATTTATTAAATTGTCATCACAGAAAAGCTCAGTATAAAATCTCTAACAAGGTGATTTCATAGCGCAGTAAACTCTGTTTCTCACAGCCAAAAGCTCTGGGTATGAATGTACACTGTGCCTTCATATCATAGAATACAGTACTGGAGTTTGTCCTTGTAGCCCTGTATTTGTTAAGCAGGAAGACAAAATTTAATAAAAAATAAAATAAAAAATTGAATAAAAGCTGTTCTTTCTCTTAGTTTATTGTATCCAGAACACCCAGTTTTGAGATCATTAATTGAAAAATATTACTACTCAACCTGCTCAGATTGTGCAGCTGCTATTTGGCATTTCAGACTGCAAGAAAAGTCACTTCACAGGCCCCGGTGACAAAACACAGCAGTAAACTATTCCCTGAACACACATCACAGTCTTCATCCACAGAGCCCCTCCAGCAGAGCAGAAAGGCCTGCACAGCTGTTCAAGAGGACAAAGAGGAAAAAAGGGGACTTTTTCAGTAAAGAACTAGCTATTACCTAAAATCTCATTTTCTGACTAAATCCTAACAATGTGGTGGGCTTTTTCCTATTTAATTGGAGCAGTTCCAGCATATTTGGTTTATGTCATGCAACTAAGAACTGAAAAGCATGCTAGGCTCTCTACAAGTACTGAATCCAGGGACACATTTTCTTCAAACTCCGTACCTCTTGCTGTCAGCAGAAAATGTTCCAACAACCCCTGCCAAGTTTGAAGTTTTGAGAACAGGTAGAACTACAAAAAACCACCATTCCTCCTCGGCCCAGGGATTTCTTCTGTGCCGTCTGCCAAATGTGCAGAAACCAGGTCAGACACCAATTGCCAGGTGAGAATCTATTGCTCAGTAAGAAGAATTCCTATTCAGGCTGGGTACCCTGTGCCCAAAAGTGGCATTTGAGGTGAAGCCAGTGTACAAATGATGCCATGGCCTTGAAACCCTTGACTGTAAAACACCCCAAAGTTTATTTTAACATTTTACTCGCTTGCAGCTACTACAAGATCAATGACATTTATCCCACTCCGGAATAATCTAGTAAGCAAGCACCCGACCTGAAGATACATGTACAAAAAAGAAACAAAGCAGTAACAGAAGCTCTGTAAAAACAGGCTTTGAGCAGTTATACAGCAATTTTCAGCTTTGAAGGGCTTTGTATACTGCAAGAAGCTACTCAGAAGCACTGAAGATTATTAATGAGAAAATATAAAGTGAATCCTGCCAATGCAGGAGTACGATGTTTGTCATTACTTTCACTCCAATCACTCTCTTGATTGTCATTTAAGACAGAGCAAACTTTTATGTACTTCAGAATGTACTTATGCACAACTTGTATACTACTTGTATACCATTACAGCATCTGCAATGAACACACAGCAGTAACAGTTACAGAGTAGTCATTTAACTCCTGCAACACCTAGGGGCAACAGCGAAAACTAGAGGAGAAATTACCTCATGTTCTCTAGCTTTGGCCCAAATTGTTTCTTGTATTTCTCTAGTTTTCTCTCATAAACACACTCTAAAAAATACTAGCCTAACAGCAGTTTCCTCATCAAACAAATTAAGGCTATACCACTGCAAGAACAATAGTTCTCTATCTAAAGATAAGGACAGAAAGCAGTTTGAATCATTTCAAAAATCAAAGATTTCTTTTTGTTTAGCAAACTAAAACCTACCTGACATTGATTTGACAGATAGCAGCAATGCCATACGAGCTTGTTATCAATTCCCACCTACTGAATCAAAATGCAAATAGCTTTTTCCCTCCAAGCAGCACTGACTGTGTGGTGCTCTGGCAGGAACTGCACTGTTTTATAATGTGCATTGATCAGGGCCTGGATGATCAAGAGACAAACTTTCCCATCAATAAGTGTCTTTGTAATTAAGTCAAATGCGATATCACTGACATGTCAGGCAGCCAAAAGAAAAGTGTGCCTGCATTCACGAGGTGACCTAGAAGTCCCAAGCATAAAAAGACACTGAAAGGCACCAGTCCATAGAAGGCTCTGCCTTCAAAGCCACCTTGGAGTACATGTTTCATGTGCCTGTCTGAGAATAGCCCACGTTCACCCAGTGCCTTGAGCTGTGCAAGAACACAGGAAATAAAACCCTTCCCCCACCAAACCCCAATTTCTCAGATGTTAAGAAGCAAGCGATACAAAAAAGAAAATCAAACATCAGAGGATCCAGTCTATTCTAGCCAATCATCTGATGAATCTGATCACGTTCTTATTTTTAATTACTGGTGGGGAAAACAGTTATGAGAAAGATGCCTGCAGAGGGAGCCTACCCCAGCACATGCTAATCATCTAAGGGACAAATCTTCTTCTGAACACTTGGTTTATTTTCTGATTCCAGGGAGGATGTAAGCAGTGGGTTGAAGCAATAGCTGAGAATTGTGCAAGATATAATTGACCACACCATATTTTGCTATGATGGCAGACTTGATTCCCTGCTACTTGACATCCGGAGTAGCTATTTGCACTGAGATTCTAGGAGAGCAACATGGGTACAACTTGATATTATAAGGTTGATTACAGAGATCATGCTTGGCAGACAATGAAGGGACTTACTGTACCCAGCACATGTAACCACGAATCGCACCTAATGCCAAAAGTACTCCAGATTCTCTGGAATGAGAGACTTCATTAACACCACACAGTGTCCATCAAAAGCTAAACTTCATGGCTAATTGTATTCCTAATTGTTAACACTTCCAAGACCAAATAAGGAAACTTGGGAATTTTTTTGTTGTTTTAAGTTGACAATTTTCAGTCAGTTTCCTAAGGGTGATTTCAAAGCCACTCCACTATTATCTGGGGACAATATTCAAAATTAGGAAGTCCCTGTAACCTTAAAATGGGAGGATGTGTCACAGAAATGATTTTCTCAAAGTCCTGGGCAACAAAACAGATTACATCACATGATCTGCACAATACTAAAATTAGCAAGAATCTTGATGCAAGATGGACACAGAGAACATACTACAGAATGTATAAAACCAAACTCAAACAGCATGAAAAAAGTAATGTTTATTTTTAATGTTTACAAAAGCATGAACACCTTATGCAAAAGCAGCACCCTGAACCATACACTTCCCCCAATCCTCCTGGGATATTGGCAGAAAGCAAGTATTTTCTCTGCTCTTTAGTGCTCAAAACGTACTCTGCTGAGGTAAATGGGAACCAACCCACGCATTTCCATGGAGCTCCCTCTGCTTACAGTAGCAAAGGGGCCGGCACATCAGACTGCAGTGCACTGAGATGTCATATGGGTGTCTTGCTTTAGGTATCAAATTAGGTAAGTCTGTGTTTCTAACCAAGAGAAATACACTATCCAGATAGCTAATTAGCTCCCCATTCTCTTCAATTTTAACTGAAATAGATCCATTTTAAATATGACTCTCAACCCATACTAGCTTCAATCAAGGTTTAACTTGATGCACCAGGAACAGTTTTATTCAAGTTTTTAAGAGACAGCTAGTGCTTGTAAGCTATTTTAGGGCTGAGATCTCGCATTATAAAAGCTATTGGTCCTTTCTTACCTCCCTTCCCAGCACATGCAGTTCAAGTGTTTACTCTGAAGAAATGTGCCCTTAGGTAAACCTGAAAAAAATGTGCAGCATTTTCATTTTGCCTTCACCTTTCTCTCCTGATCTGGAGCTGGAAGTAATTGATGGTCCTGTAATCAAATAGGCCATGCTTTTGAATTTACAGAGAAACATTTGTTTAATGGTTAGACTCAGTCATCTTAATGGTCTTCTCCAACCTAAATAGTTTTATGACTCTATGATTCATTTTTAGAAGTTCTCTGAACAGAGAATATGATTGCAATGATTTCAAAGACTCACCTGGAGCAAGTTATTCATACTAAAACGATCCCTACTATAATACAGCATAATTCCCCAGCTACCCTGAGTTGAGATCCCTCCCCTCAGAATCTACAACTGATGCCTCAAAATATTTATTACACTGGTAGAAATGGCTCTGTCTTGTCTGCCATCCTATGTCTAAAATCACTGACAAATACTATTTATGTTTGCAAGACTGATATAGGATCTGTGGAACAAAAACTGCTTCATTTTACTGCTGGAGCTGTAGGAATCATTCTATTAGCTCCTGCCAAATTCACATTCAAGAAATATAATTCACTTCACATATTGAAAGAATCTGCTAAGAACCCATACATATATACACACACATACACTATGTATGTGTACACATATATACACACATGTATAGATAATCTGTAGTTAATTTTACACTGAAAAAGTGCTAAAGTAATCCAACAACTGTCACTGCTAGAGATGAGGCTAAATTAAATGGTATTACTTATATGGCATCAAATATTTAGAGACTCTGGTCCAAGAGCTTCAGAACTCTTAGCAAAAAAATTATCATTCATTGGCAAAATAAGTTTCAAATGGTTTGAATTTAATTTTTCAATAAATTCAAAGGATTTAGAAAAACAAAATCCCAATAACCCTGTAAAGAATAGTACTGCAAAAGATTGTATAGTTTGAATTTCAGTACTGTGTATAGAAAATACACATATTTATACATACTTTCATGGCAAAATTTTAAGATTCCTCAGATTCAAAGATGACACTAATGAATCAGTCAGTATTTCACATGTGCATTATTGCCTCATATTTTGAAAAACAAAAAGCTGCACAAGTTCAGCCCTGTATTCTGTGAGTCTGGCTGCATAGTCAAAACAGAAATATTGCACTCAAGACCATGCCTACAAAAATGCACATTTAATAAGGCCATTATATTCAAGATTGTAATGGGACTTGAATTACATGAACAATCAAATATATCATAAATAGACCTAGGAAAGTCATACTGCAAAAGATGTTCTCAAAACAGCAGTGTTCCAGTAATTTAATAACTGGGCTTTTTTTCCCATGAAATGGCAATCTCACAAACTGGTTTTATGCACAGGGCCAGACAACATGATGTGTACATACACATGCATTCTCACAGTGAACTTTTTCATGTTTTTTTAGAATTTAACTATTACCCCAGCATTTGATAGTAGGCTTCTACTCTAGCTCTGTCAACAAGGTTCAAGTGGCAATCAACTTTAATCCACTTCCATGCATGATTAGGGGGAGAAAAAAATCTGACTTTCAGTTATTTAAATATTTAACGTCATGCAAGACATAATTCCTAACTCAGAAAGTGGAGCAAAGACACAATTGAACCTGCATGGAATACTCCCCAGTATGCTGTTGCAGAGCTAGATCACATTAAGAGCATCAGTTTAGCTGATCTGGCTTATTGAATGAATGACAGAGCAAACAAGCAATTTAACACGATTCAAGGAATGACACAGATTTTCAAGTTAGCTGCCCAAATCCCATGGCAAATAGAAAGAATCTACCCTTTAATCACAGAGGGGTATTTGACCTTGAAATTACAGGAGGGTAACTGTACTCACACCAATCACTACCTTGGAGTAGCAGGTGTGCTGTAAATGTGCTTGTAGTTATTTACTCCTTTAGCCATTCCAAATTTACTGAGTCAGCCAGCATTTTGGCTTGGTTAAGGGTAGTGGCATTTGTCCAAGAAGGAAGGGTAGATCACCATCCCTCTTCCCCATGCCACACTACATAAATATGCAGTTCTACAAATGCAAAAAGCATCATTACAAAGGCTGGAAGAATCAAAAGACACAGCAGATAAAAAACTTGATGGTCACATGCATTTGAGTTCAGCAGAGACAGTTTTTCACAATCCTATATTCTGCCCAAAAATCCACAGTTGTGGTGATTAGGGATGAACCACCTTCCAGCTGAACCAACTCCAGCATTAGGAATTATTGTTTATTTACAAAAGACTATACCCAAAACTATTTTTCCTAGGACCTGTTTTCTGAGTTTAGATTTTACTTTTTTTTTGAGACAAGACAAACCTGAGACACATAATATGTGACCTGCTTGCATATTATAAACAGTCAATGGATGACTGAGACACAAAACTCAGTTAAACATGACACCTACTTTACACTCGCAGTTCCGTGTACACTTTCTGCACCAATGGTGCTGCTTGCCAGATATATATTTGTTGCTACCTCTGGGTATGTTTTTGGCCAGAGCTGGGGTAGAGGGGGAATGCATTTGGACAGTAACAATGCAGCTCTTGCAGTGAGGGCCAAGGAACACAGTAATTCAGGATATAGTTTCTAATTCACCCATCTTCTATTCATTGCATGCTAAGCAGCTCAAAAATGTATCTCTTAGTAATCACATTATTCAGAAGGAGTAAAAATCTTCCCCTGTTTTCTTCACAAAAGGAATGGTAGAAAGCCCTTTATGTAACATGTAAATGAAAATCCATCTGAAAGTTTCTAATTATTTTAGCAGTTTTGACTTAAAATGGTGGCCTGTCTATCAGCAATACTTTGTCTAGAA
Source organism: Parus major (assembly GCF_001522545.3). Taxonomy (NCBI): domain Eukaryota; kingdom Metazoa; phylum Chordata; class Aves; order Passeriformes; family Paridae; genus Parus; species Parus major. Next base: position 80,864,628 of record NC_031770.1, on the reverse strand, counting down.
GTGTCTAACAGAGTTTTGACAGGTATCAAACAATAGCAACATTTTCAATGTTTTATGTTTGCTGTATTTAGTACTTTTAAACCAAATTCTTTCTCCCAAGAAAGTGATGGTAAGTCTTTTAGTTAGCATGACTACCCATGCACACAACATTTCTAAATGGAATTACATGCTGTTTTCTCTCCACCCTAGCATTATCTTACCCTTTTGAGTATCAGTCAGTGCCACAGATTTAATGCAGGTCACGGACAACAAGCAGCAAGCCTATTTTTTACTGCTTGCTTCAACCAATATATTCATTCATATTTATACATTGTTAAAATGTATTCTTGACTTGACTCTACTAAAAGTACCACTCGAAAATTTCAGTTGACATTAAAATGATGACTTGATCAAAGGATATCACCAAAAATCCCTTTTACTCCCACAAGGAAACACACGTTCTCCTGAATTAGTATTAATAGAGATTTAGATTAGAGGAGTCCATATTTCAGAAACCAGTTATTTAATGCTCAATATTCTTTTCAGCAGATGAAGAGGTAGGTATATTTCCACACAAGAAAAAATAATAAAACAAAAACCAAACTGTAACAGATACTCAATTAAATCAAGTAATGTCTGAAAAGTCAAACACTGTTCTGACAGCACATATTTTGTGAAGGTACTCTCCAAGGAGGACAAGAAAAGTTGCGCATTCTGTTTAGATAATACGTCATAATTTGAAATTTAATAATTTTCTGGAAAGAAAGCACAAGTATTCAAATGCTACTTCCTTCCCCTTCCCCTCACCCCCCCAAGAAATGTGGGTGCCTTTATCAATGGTAGCATTAACTTTTGGACTGCTAAACATGGAATCAACTGCAATTCTTCCTTACATTCACCAACACCAGCAGTCTACAAGTTTACACAGAGACCATATGCATGATAATTACATAATTACAATAGAAATTCAACTTTAGTGTTGTTCTTAAAACAATCTTCATAAATAATGAAAATATCTGTGTTCTAGCTCTTCAGTAACCTAAGGTTAATTGGTACAGATAGTGTTTTTTTTTCTTCCTTTTATAAACCAAACTGGAGGTTCCTCACTGCCAACAATGGTTAAGGCCTGGATCAAGTTACTCTCCTTTTGCTTTTCCCTTTTTCTGCTTTTTTCCATTTTCCACCACCGCATTATTTTCTGGTTTGCTTACTCCATTTGCGACAGCACCATTTGCTATTTTGCCGTTCTTTATGGGCTCCTTGGGCAGCTTATATGTCCGATAGTAGAAGTTACCAAACAGGAAAATGAAGGTGACAGCATAGAAAATGACACCCCAGTGCATCCATTTAGGGAAAGGACAATCAATATAAATAGACAAGGCTGTGTGGCCAATAGTCACATGGAACTGCACCTGAAAGACAGAAAATATAGAATCAAAAACGTCTGGATATATTCTGTAGGTGTGGGTGCATCCATTTATACCGATTCATTAAGTAATGAAAACTGCTGAATTGGGAGGTGGTAGGGAAGCTGTCTTTGGCTGTCACATTCCTGCAGGCACATCCATGCTTGACCAGGAACACCAAATTTATTGTACTATCTGGCACCAGTTTTCAGAAATGGGAAAATGAGAAGATAATAAGAAGATAATAAGTGATCTCTACATTTTGAACATGTTTTTGTTATTCAATTGAAACAACCAGCAAGGAAGCATTAGACTTTAACTCACACAACAGTTAACTATGCTGTGTATTTTTTTTCAAAGCTGAATAAATGCTTCCACCTCCAGGAAGTACTCTAACTGAGGAGTGTCAGACAGAGAAGAACTTCTGGAAGGAGCAGCATCTGATCCAAAGCTCTGCAAATGCAAATCAAGGCAGAGGCAACATCTTTTATCCCAAAAGGAGGAATTTTACTTACCAATTGCAATATGGTCAAATACCGTTTCCACCACAGGTATTTCTGAAATTTAGGGCCGCAAGCTGCTAATCCATAATACATGTACATAATGACATGTATAAATGCATTCATTTGAGCTCCGAAAAAAGCTGTCCAGAACAGAAGGAAAGACCATCATGTAATTTTGGAAAAGGAGGATTTTTTTCCTAGAATTACTTGTATTGTTATTTTTAATAGTAAAAATTACAAAGCACAGGATATGTCAGGATTCCATCTCCAAAACACTAAATAGTTTAATTCAGACGTGTCTATAATGGTCTAATGTATAATACAGGCTGCCAACATGTGCTGACACAAACAAATGTAAATGCAAGTAGTATGTCACATCTTCCATGTAACTACTTATGCCAAAGCTTTTTATAAGGTTTCTGTTGAACAGACATAAATGACATCAATTCTACATTGGTTGTTGTAGTGTAACTGCACCGGTTTTTCCAAAGGATTATTACAAGCTTTATTTGACAATGTAAAGCACAAAGTACCAGGCTCCAAACTTAAATCTTTTAAACTGTATTTAAAAGCAAAAGATTCATTTCTCAGCAGGAAGTCAAGAAACTCACATGGAAGTCTGATTAAATAAGCCAAAAAAAGCCCATACAAAACAAAACTTGACTCGTGTTTATAAGAACTTTAAGGCATTGCCAGGTGAGTTTGTCTAAATTAATAATAATTCATTTCTTAATTTATGATTTAAAATACCCAGCCTACTTTTATATACATGTATCAGTGTATAGTAGAACATTTTCCAGAATGATCCATGTTAGACCCCTGTTGACACTTTCATTTGCATTAAGACCTCTTTGCTTTGTCAAGATTAGCAGCCATTTAACAGAAACACATTATATCTTGTTAAAGTATTCTTACAGTGACAGAGCAGCTCAAAAATGCTCTAATGTGTAAGATTAGGGCAATACAGACAATAGCTGCTGACATCGAACAGCTCAGATGCCCATGTGGGTCTAGTTCATAATAGACCTGTCTATGTAAGCAGTGTGCTATCAACTAGAAAACAGAAGAACACACATCTATCCACATTTATGCAGTGGTGCTACACAAATGCAGAAAAGCAACTGCTGCTTTTCCTTTTGCAGGCTCTAGGAACTACGAGGCAGTGCTAGAACACCAAAACTTGAAAGAAATTTGGAAATAGTTGCAACTGTGGTATTAAAAACTGCTGATATTTAGGATGAAAATTCTGTAAATGCAACAAGGGAGAGGGCCTTTTGAGATATCCAGGGAATTTCTCAGCAAGACTACAAGTAACAATCCAGTCTCCAATAATCTTATTTTATAGGTGAAGTTACAAATAAAGATCATTAAATATCTGGTTGAGTACCTGCTTCCTGCATATTATCTGAGAGAAATTAAAAGGCAGTCACAGATACTAAATTTACATTATTTCTTCTTTGCAATTAGTACACAATATCTATAGTAAATGGGAGCATAAACCCCCCCATGCACTAAGTATTAGTGTGGTTCAAAAAAACCAAAAAACAAACCCAAAATATTAGTTTGGCGTTCATAATATGGTATTTTGTGTTTACTATATGGTATTTTCAGTGTTGCAAGCCTACAAAGCACACATCAAACAAAACAGGGTATTTTCCCTGTACCCTCAGCTCTGCAGAGCTTTCAATTTGAGAGAGACAAGGCTAAACAACAGGAACAAGAGTAGACAATTAAAAATATGGCAAATGCAATAATAAAATTATTTGATGGAGGCTTTAGAAAGGAAGCAAGGGAAAAAAAAAGGCTGATAATGAGTTTAGACTTGTGTCATTTTGAATAGGCTTCAAAAGTGATTTGACATTTATTGGCTGAACTCCAAGGGACGGTTTCAGAATTTTATACATGCTTTTTACAAAAATAAAAGCAAACCTCAAATTCATATGCAATGCCAAAATAACATCTCCACTGACTTCATTAAATTTGCATATAGAATGTGGCCCACAATTACATTCTGCAGCTCCCTGTATCTGCAAAAATTAAAGTTAAGCAAGACACATCTTTCTGTTTCACATAGATACAGATACTTTGAAAGGCAGCACTTCAAGCTTGCAATTGATGCTCATGAGGAAAAGAAAAGAAGTTTTGCAATTCATTAGATTATTGCCCTGCTATCTTTTCCTCCCCCATATTTCCCACAGAGGGAGACTGTATGCATTAATAAACAGTTTTGTATATTATAAAGTCAAGTCTATAAAATTTTCTTCTACTGCTCTCAAACAATAATAATTCTTCCTCTGGTCCAGTCAAAAGCAAATGAGGGGAAGGGAACTCACCTTGTCCACCTGCAACCCACTTGATACCAATCCACCACAAGGTGAACATGGTGAAATGGTGATAGACATGAAGGAAACTAATTTGGTTAAATTTCTTCCTCAGGATGAAGAATACTGTATCCAAATACTCAATTCCTTTAGAAACATAATACCACCATAAAGCAGCAGCTATCTGCAATGAAAAACACAGAATTCATAAGTTTTAGTGATTCCAAGCTGAATGGAATAAAGTTCTCACACCTATCTGCTCTAACAGAAGGATACCTCTTCCTTCCCTAAATCCTGGTTAAATGTTGAGGTGGAGTCAAACATCTAACAGTATGAGAACAACAAAAACATACTCATTTCATCTATTCTGGACATGGAAGAAGATTATGGAGGAAGATTATTCTGAGCCAATTGCTCACAAATCACATCTGTAAAAAAGAGCTGATATAGTCAAAAGCTTTGCCGTATCTGAACAGTTCACTGGTTAAACACATGAAGTTTGTGTCCTCATTCTCTCCTAAACTTTGCAGAAGTCGTCTCCTACAGGGCTTCCCCTTCTAATGAGGCAACACTGATGTGGTCAGAACAATGAGGCAGAAAACATGACATAAATTAAAGCTGCAAAGGGGAAAACTTCAGTACCACAGGCATATGGGTGGGAAAGGTATCAAAAAAAAGTTAGATGCAGTACAGGTTTCACATTCCTTATAGCACTATTCCCTCAGCTTCTTCTGCCCTGCTCAGTAACTCCTTCTGTAAAGCAGCATTCCCCCAATGGCTCTCTGCTATTCAGGGAGTAGAAAAAAAAAAGAGACGACAGGAGGCATGAAAACTGAACAGATATAATCCATCTACCGAGTAGGGAAGTGCTACACACCCAAAATTCTTTTTCTAATCCACCCATCACAGTGCATCTTGCCCAGGATGCAACATAAACAGGGCTTCCTGCTGAAATTAGGATATTGTCAAAGCAAATTAAGCCAAGAAGCTCTGTGTAGCAATATGCTAATGCTATGATATGGAAGTATGGTGGCGGTAAGGACTCCCTCCCAGATCCCAAAACATAGCAACAAGTCTAGTTTTGGCATTGTAAGTCATCTAGCTTGTTATGCAAGGGTGGGACCAGATGGTGACTCACACAGGAGTGGGAAAAAAAAAAAAAAAGAGTTGGAATTGGTACCACCAGCAAGGAGAGTAGGCAATGTCACAACACACCTATTTGTAAGAAGTTGGCCTTGTCTTTCTGGACCAGTTGATGGTGAACCAGACTTTCTCAACTTAATATAGTGTGAAATAACCCTAGCACCCCCTCAGTGTCCAGGGAAGACAGAAGAAAAGAGAGCTAACACGGAGTAGCTTCCCTTTCCAACTACGCACATATTTTTAGATGAGACAAAGGGGAATTATAAAGAGCTGTAGAGAGCAATGCTATAGCTCTGCATGGTGATTTCCTCCACCTCTCCAAACCAGTGGGAAAGGACAGCATCTCTCCACAGACTAAGTTTGTCATAGCCATAACTGGTCTGGTGAACAGTTTAGGAGAAATTACAGCACAGGCAAAAATGCAGCACTGGAGAAGAGTGCTGCGTATCTGCATTGCAGGCTCTGCAGTTTCCCAGAGGGACTGCACTTCTTTCTGATGCCAAACTGCAGCCTTCTATGTACCTGTTAATGAACTTCTCACTCTCTGGATGTGATTGAGCCCACTTCAGGTCTTGGGAAGAGCAGGCAGATTTTTTCACTTTTACACAATGAGATATTAATATCTAAAGCTGGAAAGAGGCTTAATGACAGAAGTGACTCCCATAGATTTTGGAGTTCCCAGACACACAGGCAAGCTGCAAGAATCATATATATGTATATTTATATACACATATATATATATGCATATATTTCTCAATATCCAGTACTGCCTCTGGGACAGGCAGTCAGGTAATTAATAACACCCACATCAAGGTTTGTCTCACACCCAGTGGGTTAGCATAACAGTCCAGCATCTTTCACAGGTCTTTGCTAAAGTTGCATCTTTTAAATAAATTAAGATAAGCATCTTTTCATTTCACAAGTTAACAATAAACACTTTGGACTGTATATCCATAAAATGACAATCTAGCACTGCAATACTCGAGCTCTTTGGAGGTCCTCCCCTCAAAGAAACTTCTAGAGAACCAGTACGTCAGTTACAAGCAAGCTTCCATAAAATCTTTTATAAATTAAATGAACATTTTTGTATCAAACAGGGGAACAATAATCAAATAGGCAACAAGCAAATAGCCAATTTACTGTGACACAGAGGAAAATATAAAATTCCTACAAAAATATTTCTGTCTTATACCCAAAGTGCCACAAGTTCAGTATATGTTCTTGGAAAGGTCACACTCCACCTAGCACAGAAAGCAATTACAGTCCACAGGTAAAAATAATCTGAACTTTTGATCAAAATGCTTCCCATCACTTAAGAAAAACAACAGGATTCTTTGAAGGATTATACCTGCTGATTTTGTGTTCCTGTAGATTTTTTGCCTGTCAGCTTCTTTGCTCTCTTACTATCATCAAATTTTCTACCATTTACTCTCAAACCTGATAGGTTTTGTGTACTGATGATCTATTTCAGTACTTCCAGTCACTTCTGCAGATGTTCTCATCATTAGCTTATAGAAAAAAATGAAACAGATGTCAAGTCATTTGCCTGAGGCTGTGCATAAAATCAGTGAAAAAGGGCAGAAATAGAGAACGATACACTGGTATGTAAGCTATGTCAGGAGCAGGTGGCTACTATTAAACTTGTTTTGCAAACCAGCAGAAATCATGACCAAACCTGTAGCCTTTGGACATTGTATGTAAGAAAGATTTAGTTGAAAAGAAAAGGAAACATGCATTAGAGAAAGACACATTCTTGTAATGAACAATACTAGCCACAACCATATATTTTCTGGTAATTTTCATACGTACCAATCTAAGTCTGTTAAAACACCAGATGGCACAGAAAGATTACATTACAGCCTAGGATTAAGAGGTTCAACAAGAGGTCCAATCCCATGTCCTCTGCCTGCTGCAGGGTTTTTGACTGGAGGGCTGTTTTATTACAGGACTGTTTCTACACCATTCTTCCTCATTTTGGGTTGGAAACATTTATCCATTAAGGGGTGTGAAGGGACAGCTACTACTTGGAAAGTCACAGCAATGTGAAAAATTAAAATAGCTTTTATAGTGAACCCTTCTCCCTCTTTCAGTTTTAGAATTTTGTTTATAGAATTCGTGAATTTGTCTTTTTCATAAGAAGAAACCACTCAAAGCTCTACACATAAACACAAACAATTACAGATTACAATTACAATACAGAAAACAACCATTGCTTGGCTTCATGATTACAATCAGCACGCTTAAAATGAGTTAGCTCTTCAGAAGTGCTAATAAAATAGATGAACTTTGACCTGGGAAACAAGGACACACAAACGTAAGCAGAGGAGGAATATGACTACCTACAGATACCAGCATACATTAATTTAGAGCTACAAAACTGTTCACTTCAAATACTGAAGTTCCCAAAGGAGTACTACAAAACATGGATTTAACATCTCAGCCCTTTTTATTTATTATTTTGACTCTTAAACTATAACCAAAAAAAGTTTTTGCAAGACACATCTGTAGATCCCTCTAAATACTTTCTTAGAGGTTTGGTCCCTCTTTTCTTTCTTGTCTACTATGAACATTTATTTTTTTTTCATAACACTACCACTCAACTTCCTGCCAGCAGTCAGTACAGTGGCTACCCACTACATTCATCAGGTAAGTCCTTCACAAAGGAGTTTATTTCAGCAAATGTTTCTGCAACTGGGGATTTTTATCTGCAACTGCAATTTTCATCCCTGCTTGCTCCAGTTGTCCATTGTTTCTTGTAGAACAGCCAGGGGAGACTGAATGAGATTAACATGTGCAGGTAGGTTCAAAACAGTAAGCACAAGGATCAACTTCTCCACATTTTGTGCAAACTACCCACACAATTAACTATAAGTGAAAGCCAGATCAATAAAGGTGAAGAAAATATACAAATACATGGAAAAATATCCCCCTAAAAACTGGCAAAACCAAAGAGGCTATGTCTGACTTAAGAGGTCTCTGAGCTACAGGCTGCTGTGCTGCTAAACTGTACAGGGGAAGTGGCACCACATGCCCATACACTGTTCCCTTAAAATCACTGGCTTACTGTCTTGATACATAATGTGGGTTGGGAACTGCTTTCTGGGAGCTCTCTATACTTTCTTGAAGGACAAAGGATGGTTTCTTGACCCCTTATTTTGATCAAGAGCTTTACATAAAAGAGGCCACTCAACGTGATGGCAACATCACAGCGACACATTCCCCAAAAAGCCAGAAACAGAGGCCCTACCAAGGCTCCTACATTGCCATTTAGACCACTAGATACAATCAGTTTTCAGTTTTTCAGTATTAGTTTTCTCAATATTTGTTCCAAATATCAAAACCCCAAATTAAAGTCATATATGAAGCTCTGCTTTTCAGAGCATGTTCCACAATGCCTTCTGGGCTCAGCGCTGTTTCCATGTGAGTTAGTCCCAGTCTTCTTTATCTGAGTAACACAGGATTTATTTACTCATTCCCTTGCAAATATGGTCATTGCATTTGTCATTGATTCTACTGTTGCAGTGCAGCATTTCTCTGCAGAGCAAACCTCGTGCCAATAAATGCTAGACATTTAGTATCTAGATCTATTAAAAGGGTATGAAAGATGTGCTGAAATGCTGAAATCAATTCTATACTCAAAACTGCAAAAACACTTAAAAATTGCTTTTGAAGGTTTATATTATGAAAATGTTGGTGAAAGAAATCTTGAGAAGGGTTTGGATTTTTTTTTGTTTGTTTTTGTTTGGTTTGGTTTGACAGTGTCAAAAAACAACATACCTTCTAAATCCAGAGCATGATAGCAAAGCAAGACAGAAATGTGTCTCAGAATCCTCAGTTAGATGAAGCACACTTGTGGAAAGTGTAATTTTCTACTTGCAACTTATTTACCTCAACTTTGAATTACTTCAAAAGAACTACCAGAAAATGATTAAGATAAGAATCTTGACTGATAGCCTACTATGCAGTTGCTGCAGCAACTTGAAAAGACTCAATTTTTCCCTCTTCCTCACCTCCCTCAGATGCAAACTGAACACACTATAACTTAAAACTTGTGGGATACGTTTTATGCAAATCCACAAATCTGGAAAATAATTTTTAAAAAATTTTAAAAAAAATAAAATTCAGGAAGTCAAAAAAGTATATATTGTTAGAGTAACCCTTTCTTTCTGGACATAGTATAAATACATTCTTCAGGTCATTTTGCCTTTATTTTATTGTATTATAATGCTGTGCTTGTCATAACAAACAAAAATGGATGATAATTCTTTTGAGCAGGTCTGACCTCTCCACTGCCTCCCACAAACAAGTGCACCTTGTAAAAGTGAGGGTATGAAACAGAGTACTGCTTGTATTTAGCTAATATAAAAATTCTTCCGTCATACACCACACCAGTCCTCAATGTCATTCAGCTAAGTACAAGGGCATTCTGTTTTCCTTATCTATGAAAAACCCAAACCTGTCAAGCACTTGCTACACTTTTCTAGATCTTGTTTTTCAACAAAATTTTTAACAGAATCATTCTAGTGACTGACATAGAGAGAGCACTGTATTTGCAAAGGTGAAAGACTGGCAGCTACAATAAGGCAAATAAAAATCTACACAGAGTTGTTCTGCAATATCAGTCATTATAAATATGGTCTAAGGCTCAAACCTTTCCTTCTCACAGCCATCCTGCCACATGCACAAGCTTTTGACTAACACTATCCATGAACAGCCACCACACAAACATTTTTCAAACCACTACAAACATAACCCATACTTTCACTGCATTTTCAGGAACATGTCCTAATCTGTACATGAAACTTGCAAGAACAGCTGAGAGATTCCCAAGTGTCAGCTCAGCTGGAAGATAAAGTCCAGTACATGAGCCAATCAACAGCATTACGAAAATGAACAAGGATGTGCACTTTGCTTTTAATTTGGATGTTTTCCAAAACCCAGATATTTGAAATCTAAGATTATACAATGAAATATACTGATAATACATTTGCCAAATGCCAGCAAGACCTCAAAAAGCAAACATGGGTAAAGGAGACAAAAAGTTGCCCCACCAGTATGGGTGAAGTGCAACCACAAGATAAGATGATAACTCTTATTTGCTTTGATCTAGCTAGAACACACCACCTTTACTGTGGTTACCCTGGTATCCCAAACTTCAGCAAATCTAGGAACCAAAGCATGTACACAAAGGTTACCCTGGATTGTACAACTGTGCATGAAGCCAAGGATGGTATCTTTAGACTCCCCTTACTTGCAGCAGTCAGATCAAAGTTAGCACAAATATGCTGAGGCACTTCAGTTAAACCTGCCACGTACGATGTAGTCAAACCTGAGGTGGCCTGTGAGGATGTAACGGGATACAGTCATGGCTGACAGCAGCTGTGGAAACACTGTTTTCTGAAGAGCCTTAAACCATCATGTAGTGCTAGAGATTACACACATTCATACACAAATACAAAAAGGAAATACTCACCCTAACTTCATAAACATTATCTGAATAATCCACAGTCTGGCAGACATAGCTGTACCCTCGAGCTCTTGATGACAAGAACAACTGAAAATATTAAAGCCATACATGAGGGGAAATATAATACATAAGGCACATTTATGACAATTATCAGCAAATTTCTTGCTACATCAAACTTACCTGAACAGAAATACTTAAAATATTCTAGTCCTGAGAATTCTATTGAAGAAAGCAAATATTTAGTACTAACAACCTATTATTACAGACTATTTTTTTTCTTATAAATTAAAAAGAATGTACTCGTTTTTCCCTGAATGTATCTGCCCAGATAATTTAGAGCCTTGTACAACAAATTCTAGTATGATCTTAAGTTACTTGGACATGAATATTCCTTCTGATGGCTCTAGCTTTAGAAACTGAAATTACCTAATTGTTTGCAATTGACAGAAATGTTATTCCCAGTACGGATTCAAGAGAACACTATTCAAGAGACGGGGATTAGATAATTTGGACCTACAATTCTTAACACAGTGTAACAATCAAAATCCAGAACATCCACCCCCCACTTTGAACAGCCAAAGCTGAATACACACTAAACACAGTGAGGAGAAAAGGACAGAGAAAAGTTCCCCATTTTGTGCCAACAAAAATGGCCTAAAGCAATTGAAGTGCTTCTGTAGGGCCTCTCCAAATTAAGCACGTTGCAAAAGCCTGGACAGGAGAAGATAAAATTGACATTTGAGCAAGGTTCCATTGGAAAGAAATACACTTCTCTAGAGCAGAACAAAGTTCAAGTAATACTTCTAATCTTGACATTCATAAATGTTATTATCCAAGAATGTTTAAAGCAAAGTAATACCACTCTATTAAGGATCAAAGAGAGATAGTAGTGGAGCCCACATAAATTGGGGTGATAGAAAAAGATCTCAAAAGACCCTGTAATGGATAGGCACTGACTAATCTTACCACTAGCCTGACTTCCATCTTATTTAAACTGAACTTGAGTGCACGTTGGTGTCTCATTTTGCACACAGCACTAGGAGTGCAGTCAAATGCAAAAATAAGTGTCATGCAGGAAAAAAAAAACACAGCAGACAAAAGCTTGTGAACATCTGGACTTATTTGCTGCGTATGTGTTAAAGGAGGAAAATGAAAGAACTGTCAACAGAAGTTAACCTAAAAAAGAAACTGAACTACTTCTGCATCATCTAAATCCATTTACAAACTACTGGAACTAACTGGAGCTCAAATGTGGTCCCACACAGGCAGAAGCACTTCCAGCACTAATCAAGAAGGGAAAGTTTAGTTTGCACTGTTACAGAAACCAGCCAATCTCTACTGTGACCTACTGGATAACTCAACCAAGGTTCCCTTGGTAAAAAGGCAGTAAATTGATGTCACCAGACTGCCCTGAAGTAGAGTAAGAAATTCACGATTTTGTGGCAAAATAGAGTCTATTCCATTGAGACTTCTGCATGTTCTAAAGAAAATTTGCTCCAAATTTGAACCTGAATTTAAATTCAGCATATGAGTCTTGACTAGAATTGTAGTTCTTTATGACTTACTATTTAACATAAGCTACCATAGATTAACAAAAGAGCTTGCCATCAGGATGGTTATTTAAATAACTTTTAAAGGCGTTTCACATTCAAATTCTGTTCTTAGCAGTGTCTGGAAATTTTACAATCGCTCACAAAATACAAGCAGTATCATTTTACTCATAACAATTACATTAAAACTTGTGTGAATTACAATAGCAGCACAGTGGTATTGTAAACTTCAGAAGCAGAAATTGCCTTGTTACAGGGAACAACTGAAACTTGAACACCTTCCTCCTATCAGTCTCTATGATCAAGAAAAGACACTTGCTGGAAGTACTGTATCCAGTGCCTTAACATCCCTTGAATAACAACCTAACATTAGGAGAGAGATGGAAACTCTGTGTATAAAGTGATGAGCTTTCAGCATATCAACAACAAATATGTATTTGCAGTCCTACTTCATGTTAATTCAGTGACTTGGAAATGCTACAAGCACATATGTATAAGGAACATAGGTCTGAAAATGATTTGACTTCAAGTTTGGTATAATTCAGCTTATGGATAAAACAAACAAGTTTAAAAGAATATGTGAAAAAGACAGGCATGGCAGTAACACTGCAGAATTAATTTCAGGAGTTTCAGTTTTAGCCTGCCAAGATGATTAGATTTAATCTCTTCCTTCAAATATGCTTTCATGTCAGCATTAAATTCTTTTATACCTGCTGCACTTTGTTACTTAGTTGAATAGTCCAAGAAAACAATTTAGACAAAATGATGCTTAAGGTAAGACAGCTAAAATTTTACTAAACCATGTCTTAAAGAGAGGCTGAAATTTTATGATTAATGATTTTATGCTAGAAGCTCTAGGAAAGGGTCAAAATGTCGATCATCATCAGATATGCCATTTTTTCCTGGCAAAAGTACAGAACAGACAGTTCTGCAATGCTGTAATTTTAACTGCTCAGTTCATTTGCCTACTTCTGGAAACAGATTTTGCAAATCTATGATCAGAAGTCTGCCAGGAAGACAACTCCTGATCCACACAAGCAGCCACAGCAGCATAAACTTAGCATCAGCCATATTCTGCACAGCTATCCTTGAATAATAATTACCAAACTGTTAGGTAATCCCAGTTACCTACTGCACACAGCTGATCAACTGCAGCGTTACTATTCATTTCCTCTGTGCAGAAAATCCAACAAAGGAAAAATGCAGCAACAGTGAAACTTATTACAAGTAACACACTCAGAACATTGCAAAACAAATATTAGAAGCCTGTATCCTTTTATTTTTATTTAAAGATATAGCTCACTTCATTTTTATTGAAGATAACTTACAGACAAGATACTTTTTCTCACTACAGACAACGGACATCTGGATTTCTAAATATTATTTAGAATAATCTAAATAATATTTATCTAAATAAAACACATGGAAAGTGTAAACAAACAGTTCAATTTCTAACAAGATACATTCTGATACCCTTTAGGATTATTAAGATGAACAAAAAAGTATCAGTTACAGGTGTTAAATCTACAGATTTTATTCTCTCCAGTATTTAGACTAACACAAATCTAAGAACGTGAAATATCTAAAACACAAATTCTCTCTATAGACTCATTTAGTGCAATTATTCTCAAACAGAAACTGCTTATTTACAGAAATACCTCAAAGGCAAACTCATCTTTAAGTCTGTGCAAAACATTCACTCTCAACAGACATGCAACTCAAGAACATGCAACATTCACTCTCAAGAACATGCAACATCATTTCATTTTGACATCCTCAAACCTCAGCAAGAATTCCCTCTTGCAAGAGGGCATACACACCTCTTTGAAAATGAAGAAGTTGAGCAGAACCATTCCAAAGTTGTAAACAACCAACAGGAAGCGTAACTGGAAGGGCTCTCTTGTCTTCATCCATTTGGGGCCCAGCCAGACAGTGAGGAGATAAATAGTGCTTATAGTCAGTGTTGGAAATGGAGACTGCATCAAGGGCCAATCATCAACACGTTTGTCTGGGGAGTGAAGCAAATAGAAATAGTCAACAATGTCCAAATAAAATAAATTCCATCATCACTTTAAACACTGAATTTGTCAAGTATTATTTTCTCCTGGAATAGCTACATCAGATAGTAGAAACACAATGCACTCATTCTTTCTAGGAAGGTTAAAGAAAATAGTTTTTTAAAAAACTCCACAATATCACATTACCTCGCAGAGAGATTATGTCATTCAAGCTCTGTTGTCCAGTTCTACGATCCAAAACAATAAAGCGAACAGAATCACATGAGCCCAAGGATAAATCAACCCACTAATCACCCTAAACAAATTTTGCTTATGATGAATAGCGACTGCAGTGGCAGTATAACCAAATATTCAACACCACTGCAAACAAAAGATACACAAATTTGGCAAAATACTGATAAAACCAGCAGCTTTCATTAGTTTAAAATTAGGCACTAGAAAGTCTCCTATCGATTTTATACAGGTTGTATGATGATAGATAACCTTTTCTATTTGATGTAGGTCAGCCTCATATTTCAGACAGAATACTAACAATGTTACCAGAAAACAATCAAATAAAAGAGTTCTAAAGGGATTGCTCTAGTCAATCTGTGCTGCCATATGGGAAACAAAGGTTTTATCTACAGTCTCTTTCAGTCACTCACAGGATCCAGTTACATTACACATATTTCAGAGCTGAGAATATGCTATATTAAGTTCTGGATCAGTATGAAAAAAGCAGTCTTAGCCTGATGAACTAGTGACATCCAGGATTAGAAGATAGCTCTGCTAGAGGAGGGAAGTGAGACTACAGTGACACTTCCTTATTTAGTGCCTATGTTGTCCCATGTGTCACATGCCCCCCACTGCCCTGAAGGTTAATATCAAGTTGTAGCAAGACATAAAAGGTAACTGCTTCAGAACTATCAGAACTTCAGGCACTGCACAGCTCTATGATATTTACTGGATTATTTTCCAGATGCTTAGGCCAGTTACAGTTCCTATGGAAATAACATCAGAGGGCTCCTTGGGAAGCTCAAACTTCTGAAATACCTGCCTTCAGTCAAGTGTGGGCAAACTCACAAATGCAGCTGCCCAGATATTTTCCTGGAGGACAAGTTTCTTTGGAGAAGAGTAAGTAAAAGACCATGAAAAATCCCTATAGCATAAATTAATTCCAGGTTGTATTCCTGATCCGAGGCATACAACCAACAAGCTAGAAAACCTTTCTTATGAAGACAAATGAGGAAACTACAGAACAGTGCTGTCATTACTTCTCCTACATTTCTTTCTTGCTTCATTTGCTGTACTTAAGGCCATAAATTAGAACCTAATTTTAGGAATAAATTTCATGAGGCCCTCTAGTTCTAGTAAATAACAAGTACTGTGATCTAGGGAAAGTGAGCATAAAGAACACAGATTCTTCTTCCAGATTACTTAACAATAACTGAGCTGCACATTCCAAGGTGCTAGGAGGTCTAAAAAGAACTAGAAAGGAAGAAAGAGAAGCCTAACTGCTTCATTATGGCTGTTAATATCAGATGAGAAAATTCATCCTAATGCATGGAAACTTCAAGAAAGGACACTGATGCTGCCAGAATGATGGGATTCAGCCGTGTGGCCACAGCCACCTAAAGAAGCCAAAGGCCAGATAGCGTGAGGACTACAGGAAGGAGTGTCAAAAAATCAGATAGATCAGCTGTAGAAACACAGGCAATAAAAGAGAACCTGAACAGAGTTAGAGACAACAGTTAGCACACAGCAGGCAAGTTCCTGAAACCACAGAGAATACCACCTATCGAAGTTGAAATCACTACTGCATTGCAATTATTACACTCTTATATCTTTTACACCTTAGTTCCCTCTTGCCTTTAGGAACTGCTCTACCAATCTGAATTTAAAAACAAGAGATAACACACAAAAAGAAAGAAAAAAAAAAAAAGAAAAAATAGAAAAAAAAGAAAAAAGAAAAAAAAGAGAAAAAAAAAAGAAGAAAAAAGGAAGAAGGAAGACGGAAAAAAAAACAAAAAAGAAAAAAGAAAAAGAGAAAGAACCTTATCATCTATCTGGTAGCAAGTAATAGGCAAGGACTCATCATGAAACAAGAAGAAGGGTGCCAGTTAAGCTTTGGGAATAGCCAATGAGTGACATGCTTTAATCAAATCCAGATCTGCCATCACTGTAGTGTACAGAGTTAAGAGCAGGTGAGGCAAGAGACACAGTTGTTTTCCCAGGTTTCTTGCAATACGCAATATAAAGATGATAAAGAGGACAAGACACATTAGAAAATCTGTCTTCTATTTTCTAACATAATGTTTCATCATATCTTACACACTAAAGTGGCAATACAAAGAAATGTGAAAGATGAAGACCTGAATTTTAGCCAGGAGTTGAACATTCACCCACTGCTGAAAATAGGAAACCATGATCTAGTCCAGATTTCTTTTTGTGTCAGGAGACAAAGATTTCTAGAATTCTAGTTGAAAGAATAAGGATTCACTAGAGGGTGAAAGGAAAGACAAAAGGACAACTTGTATTAAAACCCAGCTGCAAACAGGCATTGCCTCACACCTCTCCAGCACTGTAAACAATTCTTCCACCTCCTTTCCATAAATACTATAAATTGAAGAACTTCACTGGAGAAAATCAAGAGGTATATTTCATTAACTCTGACAACTACACAGGAGCACCCAAGAAGCTGCCATTACTCTTCCATACCATGGTTTTGATATGCTGACAAAAAAACACTCCAACTAATTAAAATTAGAGATGGTATGTTTATTACATGCTGGGCACATCCAGGAAAATTTTCCAAAGGCATGTGCGAAATCTACAGGGCTCTAGCCCCCCCTTATCTACAAAAATCTTACATATTCACTATATATAACTATATATAACTATTTACTATGCCTATACATACACATTACCTAACCCCACCTACCACCGCTTCATATTAAAATTAATTCAAAGTCCTTTCATGCCTGTGCAGTTTCTTCATTCAAATGGCTCAGTGGGTTTTGAAATGGGTCAGTGGTCTCCTAAGATGAAGTCAGGGATATCTTCCTCATGCTAAACTTTTCACCTTTTTCTTGATGGCAGGCTCCCTAGCCCCTTGGACATAAGCCATGGGTTCCCATCCTGGTTCTGGCTGGTTTCTGGGCCCAGGTGCAGTTATGGTTTCTTCATCTTCACAATGGCTCATCTTTCTTGTCTCCTTCTACAAACACAACTAAGTCAAGCAAATAATACCTAGCCTTAGCTTTACTAGCTTTACCATCTAAGAATTAATCCTTTACATAGTTTCTACCCCTCTTAATCAAAATATATTGCCTCTCTCTTGCTAGCTACATTTCTAGCTTCTAAGTTCTTTTAACCCTTTGATTCAGTTTCAGCCTGCTGCTTTCCCTCTGCAAAGGGTTTTTGGACAGTGAGCCACTGCATCTCAAAGAAGTCTAAGTATTTACAGGAAAAACATGTATTACTGATATACATCTTGTAACACACTGGCCAGGGAATCTAACATTGCCATTTTGACTGGCATCATTGCCCACTGACCTCTCCTAGGACAAATAATTATACTTCAAACACAAAATGTTTCTAAGAGAGGGAACACGGTAGGCAGTTCAGTTCCGAAGTACATCCTGGCCAAAACAGTAGAAAAGTCTATTCCACTGTGCTAACTATGAACACCACTTTATTTTAAAATAGCATCTAGGAGCCTCTGCATATAATTTTTTTTAACTAGTTCTGTGGCATCAGAAAACATGATACTATTAATCCCAGGATGTTTTCATCACAGGATCTCTCCTGGATAATGCAAAGTAACTTGCTGCACTGTAAGTGTCAACTCCACGTATCATTCTAAACCAATTTCAAAGTACAATACCAATTTCATTTCAGTTTGCCTGGCAAGCCTGCTTGTCCATGATCTACACAAAAAAAAAAAAACCCAGTAAAATGCAGACCCTTTCTCCAAACTTCTTTTCAGATGCTGTCTTTCAAACCAAGACAAATTCAAGATCTTAAGTCATCTGCTCAAGTAACAAACATTCCAAGCTACTCTAACACCTTCCTTGCTTCCATCCCCCAACCTGTTTTAGCAAAACCAGCATAATTTTGTGTCCTACTTACTAGCTGGTGCTGATGACCACAAAAGACTTCTGCAAATTACAGAGAACTGTAATAGCTTAAGGGGACATATGAGTGCAATAAATCCTGCAATATTTCACACAGAACAGGGATATTTTTACCACAAAGATGAAACAAGCTTGAGATAAAAAGGCCAGCTCCCTGAATTAAAAAAAATCCCTCCAACTGCTGTAAAGCAAAAAGACCAGTGCCTTTACCTGATTAGAATTGACAGAGATTGACTGAATCTTTCAGGGGATTAATGCGTTTGTCTTTCAAATCCCAAGACCCAGATTCTAATTCCATCACAAATAAAATGTCTGCTGTGATAGCACAGCCTGTAGTACTGTGCTCTTCTGGTAAGGTGAGAAAAGTTTTAGAACAAACATTTAGGGTTGCACTTTATAGCAAAAATGAATCCAGCCTATGCTAAAGCATCTGCTAACATGATCCTGATAGAAAATCACCATTATGTTAGGAAATATGCATACACACAAGGCTTGCCTCTCATTTTGTGTATACACATTCTAACCTTTCACCTTGCAAATACAAATCCCAGAAGAACTTACATTTATATATTTATATGTGTATATATATTATATGTAAGTATATATTTTATTATTTATATATATATAAATAATTGAAATTGCACTGAGGTACCTACCTTTGCAGGAAATTAATTTTGTGAGGAAATTAACAAGAAATACACACAAAACCCCCTTTGATTTCTTCCTTCAAAGCAAGAAGAACAGGACCAGTGCAAAGTCTAAATATCCTGCCTGGAAATGTCCAAAGAGGATGTAATTAACCTACACTGAAATACGGACTGAAAGTGAAAATTAATTTCAATAAGTAAGTCTGCAGTGATGGTGTTCTAGCATTAAAAATCACCAAAAACTTTTGAGAAACATATTGTAATTGTTTTAATATGCCAGGCATTTCTGTTAAATATGGTTCAGCATTTCCTTTCTGACAGAGATTTTAGATGGTTACATTCCTTGCATTTTACTTAGCCTATGATCAATTTTTTCTTTCTCCAAGAAGTAAAAACTTTAAAAATAAGCAAACAAATGCATAGTACAGTTACTTTGACATTCACCTAGAGAAATCCTGAAACAGTACAATGGTGATTATCCCTGCTTTTAAAATTAGTTTTAGAGAAAGTATTTATTACTAAAATACATGATTTTTGCAGTTCCCTGGGTTCTTGTTAGGTTCAAAGTAACTGCTTAGAAAATCTTTATTTTTAATTTAACAACATATGCATTCCTCAGCTATAAGGTCGCTACTCACTAATTTATCTGGAGAGACTTTCAAAGTTATTAATAGCTATTGATACTATTCTCAGCGCAAAGACACTTACAGTGCCAATCCAGCACATCCATCTGTCCAATTACATTTCTAAAGACACTGCAGAAATGATGGCAAGCATTTAAAAGTGGTTCTGTGAGACCTCTCTGCAGATCACCTTTATTTTAACAAAAGTCCTCTCAAAGCCAACCTCAAGTTTAAGAAAGATTTCCTTAAACATTTGAAGTATTAATTCCACAATATAAGGAAGACAAAGCAGTATTACCTAATTGGAGTACTGTTCCATGAGCAATAGTGTTTTAATTATCTAAGAATTTCCCACATCTTCTTAGTTCCACTACAACTGAAATAATTACAAAACAAATGAACATCTATAAAAAAACAGGTGAGAAACATAACTTCACACACCTTAAAATATTTATAAAGTTTTCACACCAGATCCCTTTAATGACTTTAGTGCTCCCTTCCCTCCTCCTTTACTTTCTGGCTACAGATAAATATACAACATACTTCTCTCCAACATTTTTATTAGAAATACTGGTTCAGCCATGTAAATATTTACAAGTTAATACAAGATTCAGTTTGACTACACAACCACTGTAGACTGGATCTGTTGAAAATAAACTTCAATAAGCATCTACATGGTTAGATCCTATGCTTTTAAACTAAACTGAGTAATACATCAGAATAATTTAAAAGTAGATTTACTGTTAGCTGTTTGTAGAAATTCCAAGAAAAAAGGAATGTTGACTAAGACCTCAGAACAACAACAGCTAAAGCTATAAACTTAACCTTTATAACAGTACAGGGCTACATGGGCTGCACAGTTTGAGACTGAAGATTGATAATGAAGCAGCATTGCAGAGTGAAAATTGAGAGGCCATGTATTTTTGGATTGAAAACCTATACAAATAAAAACTTTCTATTCACTTACAATTACTTTAATAGAGCTGTTTATATGGCCCCAAACAAATTTTTCTTTTAGGTCATCATTGTTTGAATTAACTTACCTGCTTTGCTATTGATTATTCATTGCACAAATTGCACTCTAATCCTCAATTCATGGAATTACAGAATCATTAAAGTTGGAAAAGACCTTCAGGATCATTGAATCCATTCTATGACTGAACACCACCATGTCAATTAAACCATAGCACCTAAGTGCCATGTTCAGTCATTTCTTGAACACCCCCAGGGATGGTGACTCCACCACTTCCTGGGGCAGCCCATTCCAATGTCTAACCACCTTTCCAGTGAAGAAATTTTTCCTGGTGTCCAACCTGAACCTTTCCCTGAACAGCTTGAGGCCATTTCCTCTTGTCCTGTTGCTAATAATCTCAGTTTTGAAAGTTTTTTTTTTTTTTTTTTTTTTTTATAAGAAATCCTGTAACAGCAGACTGAAGCTACTGCATTAACTAAAAGGATATCCCTATAGCCTCATCCATGTTTCAGGAAAAAGAAAAGTCCACGCCTTCTTAGGAGGGATTGTGAAGACAGATTGCTTCAGGAAAGCAAACTGATTGGGACAAAAAGAATGGCTACTTTATGCTTCTTTCTTATTGATCATACTTGGGAATGTCTGCAGTCTTCTGGCACTATAGGTATTTCTAAGGAGTTTGACAGGGTCAAAGATACCTGTACCTAACTCAGAGATAATCTGGCATCACCTACAAAGCAAAGGCCATAAAGCTTCCATTAACACATGTATAAGCTAAGAGATCTTTCTTAGAAGAATTTTCCATTTTAGTACAGGATATGTCTTCTCAGAGGCAGCAAGCCCCATAGAACATATAGGAGCTTGTTGCAAAACTTTAACTTGACCCACTGCATAAAGTTGCTCTCTAAAGCCAAAGAAATTAAGATTAGACTTTAACTAGTTAATTATAATTTTCTTTCCTAGACCTATCATTTTTTTCTTTCCTCATTTGGGTAGTTCTGAACAGTTATCAGGTCACTCACTACCTGCCTTTATTTATTTATTTTTTCTTTCTTTCTTTTTAAATTTTTCTTAAAGAGACACTTCATCTCATTCACCTGAAGTCATATTTTCCAATCACAAAATCATCTGCATGGCTCATCTCTGGACACTCTACAAACATTTAAATTGGCCTTGCACTGGTTTCTCAGGAACCAGTCAAGCCCCTGCTGCTTTATCTCACAAAAAATTCTGTATTAGCATAATGTCACAGTACGGTGGTAATGACTGGCAAGAAAACACAGGTAAGTATCAGAGAATCAAAGAATGGCATGGAAGGGACCTTAAAGATTATTCACTTCAAACTACCCTGTCATGATTAGGGACACCTCCCACTAGAGACTGCTCGGAGCCACATCCAACCTGGTCTTGAACACTTCCAGGGATGGGGCATCCACAGCTTCTCTGAGCATCCTGTGTGCCTCACCACCCTCACGGTAAAGAATTTCTTCCCATGTATGATATTGGTAAAGCTAAGGATGACATGACAAAGGTTCCCAAAACCTGGCAAAAAAAAAGCGTAATAGCTGATCTGGTTTAAGTAGTATTTTTAAAAAATAATTTATACAACAGTAGAGAGAAAGCAAGTTTTTTTTTTTTTTTTAAATCTTGGACAATAAATCTAAACATCTGAGTTCAGTATTTTGTCTATCCTTAAGCTTTAAATAGTCAGGAACAAACTTCTTCTTGACCCAAACAAATTAGAGACAACAAAATTTTATGGTAAAGTATGTCATTTTAACAAGCCATAGAACATAAAAATAAGGTGAAGGAGTAAGAATATTCAGCTTCAAGAACTGAATAATGAGAGAACATACCCCAAAAGTGAAAACAAGGAAACCTACATATTCTAATTTTGCAGTACAAAATCTTGTTGTGGTCAGAAATGAGAGATGCCTACACCAAAAGTAAGAGCTCTACAAGGGAAGACTAACAGGTACCCCCACAACCAGTTGTGGCTTTATTTTGAATTTCAAGGCTTTGTAACTGACTTCTTTAAAGCTGTATACAGCAACATAAATTCAAAATGCCACAGAGCTGAGAGCAACATCTCCTGCAGCTAATGAACACCTGTGTAATGTGCATGTGTTTCATAAACTCCCATTAAAGCAACAGGAAGGCCTAATCCCAATTTGCTGTTAAAAGGCCAGATGTATTTTAACTAGCCTTCCAGTTATTCTGACCACCATTCTAGTCTTCTCAGGACTCCCACCACTCAGTCATTAACACCATACTGTCTTTGTGCCCATTTACAGCAATTACATGATACACGTGTTTCAGACAACGATAATAATGGAATTAGAATGAAGTTCAGGATACATGACAATTTACCTCCAAGTCTCAAGATTTTCAAGTCCAAGGAGATTACCTTGCTCAAATTGTATTTGATTTATCTCCTCCATTGATTATGATTACCTGTGGGGACAGTACAAATGCTCTGCTTCAAGGAATAATAAAAATATAATCCTCACTGAAGCTTACACAAGATTTGCAAGATACAAGGCCTTGAGGCATGAAGCATTCTTCTGGTTGCCAAATCTTTTCCAAACATCACAAATGCAAGATGCACTCCCAGTGCAGCGACACCTGCATGCTTCTTCTTAAATAAGTTATGGAATAAACAGATGAAAGCAAACAAAACCCCCAACTCTACCACACAATGTAATTTTATAAACTAGTTGCAGACTTTATGATCCAGTCTATGTATTTCTAAAGTGATAAAAGTACTGCACAAAACATATTCATGAAGCTTTTCTTCTACTGAAACTTTTATTCAAACTTTCGTGGGTTTTGCCAAAACTATTTCTCAGAGCTCAGACCGGACATGTCTTTACTTCACACAAATGTGCTGGGGTTTGGCACCATGAACATAGTTGTAGGGGTATCAGTAAGCAGCAATACAAACACAGGATTTATGCACATCCAATGCTGTAATAACAGATTAGTCTGTTGACCCACACAGAGTTTTATAATGCTGAAAAGGATGATCACAGAGTATGATGATCTTCTCTACAGACAGATATTGTTACTGGATTCCCTCAGTTTAAATGTAAATTCCTTGAAAAATGTGAAAGGTTATTAACATTAGTTCAATAATAACCCTGCAAGGTCTTATCCACTGCAGAGTCAGGTGTTACAGACTCAGCACACATACAGGACAGTAAATTCAGCACTGATACATGTTTTGCTAACGTGCTAACACAACAGAAGTCTAGTGATGTTTAACTACATAATAAATGTAAGCAACTTACACTGCTGCTCCTGTAATACAGATATTTGGGGTTGCAGATGAACATTTAGAGAGTTTTAAATGCAGTGCTTAAGCATGTATGAAAACCAGTAATGGCAAGTGAAATCTACCTAAGAATAATAGCAGAAAGCTACAGGAGAAAATTTGCAAGAAGCTGCACAAAAAGCTCTCTGATAAACTACCTGTTTTTCCTGTTTGCAGTATCACAAGGATGCTCCTCATCACTTTGGTTTTACAGAAGGATAAATGAAATGAGAATTTTGTTTTGATTAAAAACTACAAAAGGAGTTACTGAAATGCATTAGCTCTTCAAAGTTCAGAGGCAGAAGTAAATTTACAGTTGTGAGATACATTTGGTCTTCTGCTAGCTTAACACAAATACATCAGTCAAAACCTCCAAGGAAAAACAAAACACTAAAACATTTAGAACTTAATTCCTCAACATCCCTTTAACATAAGCAAAAATGACAAATTGGGGGTGAGGAACCAAACATCAAAAAAAGAGACTAATTTTGATATGCTGATTTTCAAAATATGAACTGAATGACAAAACGCTCTTAAACCAAAAATGATGAAAAGAATGAATCTTTCATTCCCAAATCACACAGTAGCAAAATCATCAGTTTGGAAGCTATGTAATGTCCACATCCAAAAGACTGCTACAACTAAATCTTTTCAATTCTACAGTTGTGCTACCTTCTATGGTAACACATGGCCCCCAAGCTTCTCTAATGGTTTCTGCAATGAAGTTTCTTAGACTTGGTAAAAAATTCAGGGGTCATTGAAAAGGAGATTGGACAGAGCAGAAAAAATCATGACCTAATTATCAAAGCATTTTGGTGTACTCTGTATGTATTTCTATTGGGCACATCTGTTCCTGGTAAACCACTAAATAATAAACTGTAGAAAATATGATTATGAAGTCTCCTATTTACAGCCCAGCTAGTCAATTAAACTACTAACTACTTTTTTTTTTCTTTATACTACCTCAAACCGTTTAAAAACAAGGTGTTAAAATTATATTCTAAGAATAGAAGGACATAAAATCATGTCAGAGAGATTTGCTGGCTCAATAGAAAAAGTGAAAGACATGGGCTATAAATTCCCTTCTTCCAGCAATATTCTAGGACCATTTAGAAAGCAATAAAACAATTTTTTTATTGGTCATAATTGGGAGAAGGAATCAAGGAGATACTATCTATAAGCAGATAAAAAAAGAAAATAGGAGAACACCATAGTCAAGCATGTAAACTAAGCACAACATGTGCAAGAACTGGAAGAAGACACTTTTAGTTATAGCAGAAATAGATACGAGGAATAGGAAAATATGATGGAAACAAATCAAACAGTCATGAGTTCATGATTATGCTGAAACAGAAAGTGAAACTAGGGATGTGGTGGTTTGACCCTGTTTGAAGGCCAGGTACCCACCAATGCTGCTCTATCACTCCCCTCCCAGCTGGACAGGGTAGAGAAAACAGAAGAAAAGGTTCATGAGTTACTCAGAATCATGAGGTTGGAAGAGACTTTCAAGATCGAGTCCAGCCTAGCCCTAACACCACAACTAGACCATGGCACTGAGTGCCACATCCAGTCTTTTATTAAACACATCCAGGGATGGTGACTCCACCATCTCCTCAGCCAGACCATTCTAATACTTTATTACCCTTCCTGTAAAAAACTTTTTCCTAATATCCAACCTATATTTCCCTTGGTGCAGTTTAAGGCTGTGTCCTCTCGTTCTGTCAGCTGCTGCCTGCAGAAAGAGACCAACCCCCACCTCACCACAAACACCCTCTAGGGAGTTGAACAGTGATAAGGACAGGGAGAGGTCACAAACCTATCAGTGTCATGGACAAAACAGACATGACTGGGAAATTATGTGAATTTATTACCAATCAAAATCTGAGTTGTATAATGAGAAGTAGAACAAACCTGAAAAGCACCTTTCTCCCAAACCTTCTCTCCTCCCAGGTTTAACTTCACTCCTGATTCTCTACCTTCTCCCTACCAGTGGCAATGAGAGACAGGGAATAGGGATTACAGTCAGTTCATCACACGTTGTTTCTGATGCTGCTTCTTCCTTAGGAGGAGAAGTCCTTCCCCTGCTCTGGTGTCAGATTGCTCCCACAGGAGACAGTCCTCCGTGAAAGTCTCCTGCCTGAGTCCTTCTCACGGACTGCAGCTCTTCACAAACTGATCCAGTGTGGATCTCTGCAGCCCTATGGACCTCCACAGGCATCAGGGGCACAGGTGGCTCACCGTGGTCTTTCCCATGGGCTGCAGGGGAATCTCTGCTCCAGCACCTGGACCAGCTCCTCGTCTTCTTTCCCTGACCTCCATGTCTGGAGAATGGTTTGTCTCACATATTCTCACTCTTCTCTCTTCTGGCTGCAATTACTTCTGTGCTATTTCCCCATTTTTTCCAATTTTTTCCCATTTTTTCCCAATTTTTTTCCCAATTTTTTCCCCATTTTTCCCCAATTTTTTTACAATTTTTCTCTTTTTTTTCCCCAATTTTCTCCAATTTTTTTCCTCAAATTTTCCCCATTTTTTCCTCAATTTTTTCCCATTTTTTCCTCAATTTTTTCACATTTTTTATCCAT